>NC_056748.1:605283135-605445635 GCF_019279795.1 Protopterus annectens
AGAGTTGCAGGACCAACCCTACCTTCATGCCCAAGGTAGTTAATGAACTTTCATTAAATCAAACCATTAACCTACCATTTTTTTTTACCCTCATCCAAAACATTCCACAGAGAGGACTCTGCAGTCCTTGGATGTACACAGGCAAGTCAGCTACTGCTTAGACAAAACCAAATGTGTTAGAAAATCTGACCAGTTATTCATCTCCTTCCACCCCAGAGCACTAGGGAAGGCAGTCTCCAAACAAACCATTTCCTCATGGATCTCTAAATCCATTACCATGTGCTACTCCCATCATGGAAAATCCTTGCAGGGGCATGTTAAACCTCACTCTACCAGGGCAGCTGCCTCCTCTACTGCCTTTTTCAAAGGCATTGACTTCACCTCCATTTTAGAAGCAGCACTTAGACCTTGGTCCACACCTTCACCAAATGCTACAAGCTGGACATGGCCTCCAGAGCAAGAACAGGTTTTGCCAGGTCAGTTCTCCAAGGCCTTGTTGACCACAGAAACCACTCCTCCTCCCAGGTTCATACCTAAAGCTCTGGTACTCTCTCTACTGTTATGAATACTGCAACATGAGAATATATGGACATAGAATAGTTGTGTAAGAACTTACCATAACCTTAGATGTCCTTCTCTTCCATGTTGCAGTATTCACTCCCACCTACTTCCACCCTGTACTTTTCCTAACTAAGATGCCATGGCCTACTTTTGGGGACATAGCCATTCTCATCCCCAGTTTCCACTCTCAACACAGCCAACCTACTGTCCTGGGCCTAGATAGGACCCTCTTTTAATCTACAGGAACACTACTGTATGTGGCAGTACATTCTGAAGAGGTTACGTGCAGATGCCATTTTTATGCCCAATGTCAGTTTATGGCCCTGGTAAGGGACATCACAGTACCCTCCTAAAACAGCCTTTGGTATACTGGACCTCCCTGCTGTTATGAATACTGCAACATGGAAGAGAAGGACATCTAAGGTTATGATAAGTTCTTACACAACTATTCTTTGTCATCTACTGAATGGCTTGTCTCTACAGGTTATTCTGAAATATAATGTCTGGAGGCAGAGATGTACAAGTCGTAGCAGAGCATTCAGTGTAAAAAGAGTATTTAGGGCAATTTTTGATATACATTAAGTCATAAAGAAAATAAATACAATATCCAGCAGTTTTTTTAGTAAATAACATGACTAGTACTAGGAAGTAAAAATCAGAAATGTTTACTTCCTGCCAAATTGCTTAGTTTTCACATAGAAGTGGAGGAACACCAACGGATCTGTACCAGTGTTAAAGAGAATGCCTTAACAGAGCAGTTGTTGCCGGGGCTGCTATAATAAGGAAGTACCGTATATAGTTTATTGTTAGGTTTGTTTCCTAGTATTATCTTTCCAGGGCACTTAACTAACTTTTTTTCTAGACAAAAAAGCCCTGAAGATTTTATGGAGCTTTCCTTGAACTTCTGACATTTGAAGTGCTTATAAGTGCCCCAAAGCTGTGAAAGCTGGCTGCTAACAGGGAATAGAACCTAAGTAACTTAAACTACTGTAACAGGAGTATGTATTTACTTTTTGTATCCATATTTCTCATACAGTATTTTAGTATATATCTTTCAGAAGCCATTTAAATGCTCCTTTTGGTAAAAGCCAAAAGACTGTTTCTTAGATGCTGCCAGATTGTCATCACTGTCTGACATCCAGTGCTACTTTATTGTTATCAGTTAACTTTACTAGCTGTCACTTTTCTGTAAAGGCTTTGATTTTGCAAAGTGAAGACACTATTAATCTATGTTAATTCCATCTGAAACACTGATAATGCCCTTACTGACTGTAGAGATGCTATATAGGTTTTTGCCTTGGAAACATCATTATTTCGGTCTAATGGAAATTTTTACACACACACACACACACACACATATATATATATATATATATATATATATATATATACATACATACACATACATACATATATACTCCTGTTGGGAGTCCAGCATGTTTAAGTGATACATATATGACCCCCATCCTCTTTATTGAGTGATGCTGCATGATTCTTAGTTTGCACTATCACCACTCTTCAAATTCAGACTGAAGAATACTGTTAGCCATCAGACAGAATGTTTTTATTTGTCATAACTGGATCCATTATTGCACAATCGAGAAAGTGTCAGTGAATAAGTGCTACATACAAAAATTATGTAGTTTCTGCTGCAGGCTGTCCTTTGATCTATTTACAGAGTATGCTGTTTGAGCTACTAATGCAAAGTAGTCATGCTTTTGCTCTCACTGTTTGATTACTTTGCTCACATTCTGACTAACTATGTTAGTGTATAGATGCCTACAACACACTGCATAAAAATCCTTGTCTTTACAACCTCAAAATAAATCTTTCTGTCCTAACAAGAAGAGATTCACCTGCTGCACTCTTCTTATACGAGTTTGAAGCACTTGAAGGATCTGACCCACAGGAGAATAGATGTATTAATAACCTGGCAATTGATATGACTTTGTACTGCTATGGAAATGTATTTATAATGAAACCCCTACTGTAGTGAAACTCTCATCTGTTTTCCCCAAATTAAAGTCTGACCGTTTCATTTTTGTTGGCATTTTCTTTTTCTAGCCTTCTCTCATTAGACACTTGGATGACTGAATTTTGATGCCTTTTAGGCACCTTTTTTCTGAGGACATGCAGCAAGTACTAAATGAGGTGAAATAATCTGTCTTTTAGTAGTCCCCATGATAACTAACTTTGTCCTTTAAGGAGCAGAAAATCTGCAGATTCCAAGAAGTAATGTTTCAGGACTGGCGGTATTTGTTTTAGTTTGTCCTTTCCTGTCCCCTTCCCTTGGATATTGGCATACAGTAGTACTCACTAAGCAGGCCTGACCATGTAGCTGGGGTGTTTGCCTTGTCCCAGGCATACATCCAGCCTATCCTGATGCTACTGAAGACTTGTAGAGCACTTCCGTAATCACACTAGAAGTACTGCTGTTACAACCTTGCCACAGTACCGTTCTTCAGCAGGTTTTTTTTGTTGCTATTACTCCAGCTCAATTTGCAGGTGGCATAGGCATACACATTATTCCTGTTTCACTAGCTTGGCCTCCAAAATATTTTCATCTTTAGCTAGTAGTTCATTTGCTGTACATCAGATAAATATTGGACTAGTAGCAATTGTGCTTTAAAAGGACTGTTCTGTGATGCAGAGGAAATGAGTTGTAAAGTATATAAAATGAAACATTTTAAATTTTTTTAATTGTGGTAATTATGGTAATAATATGCGCACACTATTTTTAATTCTGTAGTGGATTGATGAATTTGTCGTCTTTACTATTTTTACAACATTTTTCATTTTATCCAGGAGATAGTGATGTCTTTAAGGACCTTGACAGGATTATTTTAGCAAATATTGTATTCCGACTATCATATACTTTCCTTGCGTAATAGCTGTTGGCAGTGAAAAAAAAGTAAGGTTCATGTTCATTACCAACATGAGTGACCGGTGTTCCACACCTGAAGTCAACTCTTCATTGGTCAGATCCAACCATCAGCTAATCACCATAGATATCCACATCCCACCCCACCCCTCATTAAGGAAACCACGGTAAAAAACCTCTCCAAAGCCAACTTCATGCTTCTTAAGATAGAAGTGGCGAACTTCATGACACCCATGCAGATGGACAATACATTTACGACTGCTGAATGCTACACAAATGCACTCTATAAGGACTTACACGAGTGCATGGATCGTGCTATTCCGAACAGAACCAAGACGCTATCCTCCAAAAAAAAAGGAAGCCAATCTGGTTGTCCCCTGCCATAAACAAACTCTACAACAGAAGGAAGTATCTGTTGCAAAAGAGAGTAAAATCCCAAGAGTGGAGGAGCTCCTTGGTCAGCCTCAGTAAGAAGCTAAGATCCCTTATAAGATCCTCCAAAGCTAGCTACGAAAACAAAATTGCCACTGATTCTAAGGACAACCACAAAGCATTCTAGGCAAAATCCAGATCTGCTCTGAGTTACAGCACAACGGCACGAAAATCACAGAACCAACTGATATTGCCAACATCCTGGCAGATATGTTCAGTGCTAACTTTACCTCCCCCTCACCCCCTAAAGGGCCCATATCTATACTGGAAGAATGCAGAGTCCCTGTAATCACAATTACGCAGGTACAAGCTGCACTCTCTAAAGCCAAAAACACAGCATCCATGGGACTGTACAACATTCCAGGCTGCGTTTTACACGAACTTCAGAACAACTGGCTCCCCACCTAAGCACCATGTTCAGTCATAGCCTTACATCATGCTTTGTGCCCACCGAATGGCGTACAACAACAGTTATCCCACTCCACAAAGGGGGAGCCACCACTGATCCTGGGAACTATCGCCCTATTAGCCTGACAAGCCTGGTTTGTAAGGCCATGGAAAGTATCATCATGGAACTCATAAACAAAGACTCTGGACCCCACCCAGTTCGGATTTGTGAAAGGCATATCATGCCTCCTGAACCTGATCGACTTTGAGGCATTCACCAAAGCTGTAGACGAGGGTAAGGTGGTTCACATAGCCTATCTTGACCTCGTCAAGGCTTTTGACACCATCCCCCATTCTGGAATTATAGATAAACTCACTAAACTAGGTATAAATCCTTACGTCATAAGATGGGTTGCCAACTGGCTCACTGACAGAACCCACACTGTAAAAGTTGCAGACTCCAAATCTGACTTCAAACCAGTGACAAGTGGAGTACCACAGGGTTCAGTACTGGGACCTCTCCTGTTTGGTAACTACTTCTCTGAATTTCAAACTAACACAGAAGGCCTTTGGTTAATGATGTTCGCAGATGACTGCAAACTAGGAGCCATAGTCGAGTCCCCAAATAATGTGGACATCCTACAGAAGGACCTCACTGAGGCAGATGCCTGGTGTCAGAGCCATGGCCTCAAGCTCAATGCCAAAAAGTGCATTGTCATCCCCTTTGGTAAAAACTCTGTACCCATGAACTACTACATAGGCGGCAGTCTACTTAACGCCGGATGTGTGATGAGACCTTGGGACCCAGGTGGACAGTAGTCTCTCCTTTGATAATCACATCGCCACAGTAGTCAGGAAATCCTTCTAAGTGGCACACCTCATCACAAAAGGGTTCTCATCCAGGAAAAAAGAGGTCATTGTTCCCCTCTGCTCGACACTCATTAGACCCATTATAGAGTACAATGCCCCTTTTGGAATGTACCTCACAAGACATCTGCAGCAGCTGGTAAGGCCACAAAAGTACCTCACAAAGAGGATTACTGGCCTCAAACATATGCCCTACACTGACCATCTCAAAAAACTCCAGCTTTACTCTGTTGCATATCGCCTACTCCAAGGTGATCTCTGCCTAACATATAAAGCAATGTCGAACCCAGAGCTGTTGGACATGCTGCACCTAAAGAAATCCCAATCCCTCCAAGCTACACGCTCTAGGGACCTAAACCTTGTCACCACAATAAACAGGACATGTTGAAGGGATAGATTCCTGTCCTAGAGACTTCCCATACACTAGAACAAGCTACCCATCTATGTCAAGCAAAGTTCCACATTAGCACTCTTCAAGAAAAATCTTGATGAGTGGATGAGAAATAGGAAATACACCCCGGGATCACTTCTGTGGCTCTGCTTGTCAGGGGCACAGGAAAATAACTTACTTGGGTGGCGTAAGCCAGGGAGCCTTGTTGGCTAGGCTTACTTAGGCCCTTGGGCCAACCTATGAACCTGTGTTCCACCGGGTCTTACTTGTGGCTGTTTATTGGCTTCACAATCTTTTGGATGTGATAGTATGCTGCTAATTTATTTATTAACTCTGGATAATTAAGAAAAGCACATAATAGCTGGCAAGTTGTTGTTCGCTGTATTTAAAAATTAATATTTAAAATGCTTACCTATGCTCTTGAAAGTTTTAGTTAAGTATAAGCAGCAGACACTACTCCAGAAAGCTGTTTATTCTCTGCACCAGTTATGGGAACTTTGGAATATGACTTTTCGTTTGCATTTTCTAAGTGTTATATGGTGTAAAGGGATGGTTAACATTGTGAATTTTATTTACTTGAAATGGAGATTTATGTGTGACAACCGAATTAAATTATTTTTTTCTTTGGTGCATTGATCATTCTCTGTTTTTTACCCCAGACTGCATAATTTATATTGTTACCTCTTCTTTTTTTCATGATCTTCCTGTTTCTATGGTTCTGAATAGCCTAAGGTCAGAATGCTATTACAATTTGATCTGAAGTAGGAGATTCATTTGTCTGCAACCTGTGGGTTATGGATCCGATATCGGATCCGAACCAGCATGGTTTACCAGCTATGGATCCAAGCTCTCAGCTCCTCCCCTCACCCATAATGCCCTGCTCTACCCTTATGACCTCAGATCTCGTTTGCCGCGCATGGTGACCAGATTGTGTTTTCTAAGCTCTCCAGCTAAGTGCAGTTTTATTACTTTTAAAGTGCTGATTTTTGAAGTTTTGTGTGAAAGTTGTGTGGAAGTGTAGGTTTCCCTTTTATGTAATTATACTTTTAGTGTTTTAAATTTAATTTTACTTATCCCTCCCCTTGCTGGTAGCGTAGTGTGTGTTTGGGCCTGTGAGTGATTTTATTACTTTACTTAAACTAGTTTAAGTAACCCTCTTTGCTTTTGGGATGTCTGAACAGCCCAAAGCTGTGTTTTCCAAGTGCTCCGAGTGTGGCCATAAGCTTTCCCCAGCTGATGGCCACACTCGGTGTGTTAGATGCCTTGGGGTTGAACACCTCACTTCTGGATGTTCCATTTGTGCAGGGTTCAACCCCAGGGCATTGAAGGAGCGGAGGTCCAAGCTTGTCTTGGCGGGTCTTTTGCCACCGGACTCGGCTCCGGCCTCCGCTCCTTCGGGGGTAACCGTTTCTACGGTTGTCTCCTCTCCGGCTCCCCCTCCTCCTCCTGGGCCTCAACCTCCCTGTAGTGGTTCGGAGGAGAGGGAAGCTAGAAAGAAGGACCGGAGGGAGAAGCACCATAAGCGGCGGGCCGAGACCTCTGTTTCGGCCCCGCCAGCCAAGCGGGCTTCTCCTCCGGCCTCCTTGTCTGCTGGCTCTCCCCCTCCTCGGCTCCGGTCTCCAGTGTGTTTTTCACCGGGACCTGAGGAAGAGGAGACCCGATCTCCGTCGAGGCTATCGAAGAGGCACTCAAGGCCTACCTCGGTAGCCTCGTCGAGATCAACTTATAGCCTGTCAGACGCTGATCTGGACCGGATGATGAGAAGGTTCATCCAGGCCCAGATGCAGATGGGAGTGCTCTTGCCTCCCCCCCCCTCTGGGGGGGAGCTCGACCCCTTTTTTCAAGCCAATTGCTCCTTCTCCGACCCGTTACCCGGGTTCAGAGCAGTTGGAGCCGAGCAGCTTCGGAGCCGGGGGTGGGTCGGCGCCGATAGTACTTGGTACTTCGGATCCGACCCTGCCCTCGAGTGCTTCGGATCTGACCTCTCGGAGCCTGGATCCGAGCTTCGGATCCGGGGGGATCAGTGCTCCTTCGGCGCCGTCTGTGTCGGAGCGCACTGTCCCTTCGGATCCGAACGCTTCGGCGCCGGCTCTGATCCACTCCTCAGATTCGAGGGGGAGCCGATTGTCGGATCCTTTGGTCGAGGTCGGCTCCCCTTCGGCTTTTGATGTAGTGGAGAGGGCCCTGTTGAGGGTCTCCAGACCCCCGGCACTTGCTTCGGCTCCGTCCCGCGCTCCCTCTGCACTGGGTCAGGCTTCCACCATCCGGCCCTTGGGACAGCCCGCTCCTGTGCCCCAAGCTGTTCCCCTGGAACAGGTTACTGTTTGCGAGGAGTCCTCTGACAGCCCCCGGAGGATGTTCCCCGCAAACATACGTGCAAAAGGAGGCACATTGACTCCCCCAAGTCTCTCACAGAAGACACGGATTTGGAGGAAGGGGAAGGCTCCCCACGGTCACCCCCCGAGGATGTCTCATTTGGAGACATCATGGAAATGCTCCGCATAAGGGGGGGGTGGTCTGACCCCAAGTCTTCCTCGGACGAGTCCGTGTTCTTGGAGGCATTTGAAGCGGGCCCGTCTACCTCTTGGGTGTCCCCTCCTGCCGACCCCCTGGTGGACCTCATTACCACCAGGGCGTGGAAGGAACCGGACACCGTGGAGCCAATCCCTAAAAGGCCCGACCGTATTCTCAGTCCCCTGGCTGACCGTGCCCATTGGAGTAAGGGGCCTCCGGTAGATGCCATGTTGACGGCGGCGGCCACCAAGAGGGAACTTGCTCAGGAGAGTCCCTCAGTCCATCCCCGAGCAAGGAGTCTTGGATGATGGACCGCTTGGGGAAGCGGATGTTTAGTTCAGCGACCTTCTCTGTAAGGGCGCTGAACTATCTGGTACATGTGATTAGGATGCAGCACGATCTTATTAAAGAATACGCTGCATCCTCCCCAGAGTCCATGTCGGAGGAGGACAAAGTGCTGCACTCCACCCGCATGGCCACTCTCAGATCCATCACCAATACCTCTATGCGGCTACTCTCCCATGCTACGGAAGGTGCCGCTAGAGCCGCAGGGGCAGGCCTAGTTACTAGACGTCAGGCCTGGCTCCGTCATTGCGATTTCTCAGAGCCCTTCAAGGCGTCATTCGCGAACGCCCCCTTCGATGGTTCTGCCCTCTTTGGCAAAACTGTTCGCGACACTTTGACCCAGAGCGAGAAGGACGGGAAGACGCTGTCTGCCATCAGAATCCGCTTCTCTGCACCCCAGAGGCCCTATTCTAGGAACCAAAAGGGTCAGAAGAAGATGTGGTTCCGGAAGTCGCAGCAATCCCAGCCTGCTCCGGACAACCAGTCCTTCTGTGGCAGAGGAGGACAGGGAGGAAGCCGCCCTAGGGGCAGAGGGGCTCCCAGGAACTTCGGGTCCAGAGAACCCTTCTCTGAACGGCCCGCGCAGCAGCACTGAGGGGTTGCCTGGCTGCTCCACTCTGGAGGCAGTCGGGGGACATTTTTCGGAGCACCTGGCGGCATGGGAGTCCATAACATCAGACCGCTGGGTTCTCCAGATCATATCCAGAGGATACCGTATCCCCTTTCTTCACTTGCCAAAATTGAAGTCCCTCCCCGACGTTCCACCCGGTCAGTGGGAGGCCGCTTTGGCAGAAATTGGCCATCTGCTAAAGAAAAGAGCCATCCAGCCCGTCCCCCCAGACCAGATTGGATCAGGGTTCTACTCCAGGTTCTTTTTAGTGCCAAAAAAGACGGGGGATCTAAGACCAATTTTAGACCTTTCACTCTTGAACCTGGCAGTTCCCAAGGAGAAGTTCCGAATGGTCACGCTGCAGTCTATTCTCCCCCTTCTGGGAGAAAATCACTGGATGTGCTCCATAGACCTCAAGGATGCGTACTACCACATACTAATGGACAGGCGCTCCAGGAGGTTTCTCCGCTTCCGGCTGGGAGCCAGTCACTACCAGTTCCGGGTCCTTCCCTTTGGTCTCACCACAGCCCCCAGGGTGTTCACCAAAGTATTAGCAGTGGTAGCGGCCCACCTGAGACTTCAGGGGGTACAGGTCTTTCCCTACCTGGACGACTGGCTCCTTACCGCCCCAACAAGGCATCTACTACTATCGGCGCGAGACTCCTTTCTCCATCTTGCTCCCCGTCTAGGCATCACTATAAACACAAAAAAATCCAACCTAGCACCCACGCAGTTCATAGATTTTATAGGTGCCAGGTTAGACACAAGGAGATTAAAAGCCTTCCTCACTGCGGACAGAGTTCAAAATCTGCAACTCCAGGTGCGGGCCATTCTCCATTCAAGCTCAGTTCCGGCGGAGTTGGTCCTGAGGGCTCTAGGGTCCATGGTGGCTGCTATAGCGCTTCTTCCTCTCGCCAGGTTCAATATGCGCATCCTCCAATGGACACTCCTAGTCCAGTGGTCGTATCTTGCTCTTCCTATGCATCATCCCATTGCGATCAGCAAGGCTTGCAAGCAGTCCCTCCTGTGGTGGCTACACTCTCCAGATCTCCACGGAGGCCGCCCATTTTGTACTTCTCCCCCTCTCGCCACGGGGACCACGGACGCCTCCCGCCTCGGGTGGGGGGGGGCATTTTGCAGGCCGGACCGTCCAAGGCACGTGGAACGATTCAGAGACCTTACTGCATATCAACGTTCTAGAGATGAGAGCAGTGCTCTTAGCGTTGCTAGCACTTCAGGCCTTTCTTCCCTTGGGAACAATTGCGATTCAATCGGACAACATGTCGGTTGTCTGGTATATCAACAAGCAAGGAGGAACCAGGTCTTACCCTCTTTGTCGAGAAGCCATGAGAGTTTGGGAATGGGCAATCTCCACCAACCGCTTTCTCATAACAACGCATATTCCGGGTCGGTCCAACATCCTGGCGGACAAACTCAGTCGCACCATTCTCACCCCTTACGAGTGGTCTCTCAATACTCAAGTAGCGGAATGCATATTCGCACGGTGGGGAACTCCTTGTTGCGATCTTTTTGCCTCTCCCTCAAACACCAAGTGCGACAGTTTTTTCGCTCTGATACCTCCTCCCGGAGGTTCCCCAAGAGACGCTCTGGTGCATGCTTGGCCACCCGGTCTTCTTTATGCTTATCCCCCCTTGCCTCTGATGCTCCAAGTTCTTCAGAAAGCCTCTCGGTTGGGGTGCAGAATGATTCTCATTGCTCCGTTTTGGCCTTGACAGATCTGGTTCCCCTTCCTAAGGTCTCACTCTGTGAATCCTCCTTGGATTCTAGATCCCATTCCGGATCTGATATCTCATCCATCCCACTTATCTCCTCCGAACCTGGACAACCTGAAGCTGACCGCTTGGCTGCTCCAGTTCCACTCTTGATCAGGACTCCCGGTATTTCGTCTCCCGTTAAGGCCATCCTGGTGGCAGCTCATAAGCCATCCACTAGGAAAGTCTACCGCAGCAAATGGAAACGGTTTTCGTTGTGGGTGGAGCGGCAAGGCCTAAACCCCTTCACAGTTCCTCTCCCTTTGGTGCTTGATTTCTTAACCACTCTTTTTAATGATGGTGCCAGCAGTTCCACTGTCAAAGTACAACTTGCGGCAATTTCCCATTATCACATTGGTCATGACTCCAATCCACTGATGTCGGCCAAGTTGTGTAAGATTTTCCTTAAAGGTACTTTTCTTCTCAGGCCCCCTGTAAAGCAAGCGGTTCCTCCTTGGGACCTTTCCTTAGTTCTCCAGGCCTTGACCGCCCCCCCCCCTTCGAACCGGCGGCTATGGTAGATCTGAAATTCTTATCTTTCAAGACCGCCTTCTTAGTAGCCATTACTTCGGCCAAGAGAGTTTCAGAGCTTTAAGCATTATCAGCTAAACCTCCTTACTTGGTCTTTCATCCGGACCGTGTTTACCTCAGGACCAACCCGTCCTTTCTTCCTAAGGTAGCTTCTGAAGCAAACATTAATCAATCCATTAACCTCCCTGTCTTCTTTCCTAAATATGAAAACAAAGGTGAATACAAGCTTCACTCCTTAGATGTTCACAGGCAACTTAGATTTTATCTAAACAGGACGGCTGGTCATAGGCAATCCGACCAGTTGTTCATTTCCTTTGCTAAATTTAACTTGGGCAAACCAATTTCTAAAGTCTCATTATCTCGCTGGATTTCACAATGTATCTTATTGGCTTATCAAGCTTCGGGAAGGCCCGCACCGGAGGGTGTTCATGCCCATTCAACCCGGTCAGTCTCTACATCGGCAGCCTTTAAGGCTAGGATTCCTCTAGATGATATTTGTGCAGCAGCCACGTGGGCTTCATCTCTTACTTTTATTTCCCACTACAAGTTGGATCTTGCATCTAGGGGTAGAGCATCCTTTGGCTCCGCGGTGCTCCGGAATATCCTTCCATGATGGCCGCCCAAGATTCAGGTAGCTGGGGACTCTGTCCCACAGGTTGCAGACAAATGAATCTCCTACTTCAGATTTAGAAGTTATATACTCACCATAACGTTCCATCTGAGTAGGTGTATTCATTTGTCTGCAACCATCCCACCCTCCTATCCCCCTGGCCTTTCAGTTTCCTGCATATGTTGTGTTACCCTTTTCAGGGTGTTCTTGCTGTTGGCAAACTCGATCTGAGGTCATAAGGGTAGAGCAGGGCATTATGGGTGAGGGGAGGAGCTGAGAGCTTGGATCCATAGCTGGTAAACCATGCCGGTTCGGATCCGATATCGGATCCATAACCCACAGGTTGCAGACAAATGAATACACCTACTCAGATGGAACGTTATGGTGAGTACATAACTTCTAATTTTCTGAATAGCCTAAGGTCAGAGTGCTGTTAAAAATGTATAAGGTACCCTGTGTATAAAAATGGGGAAAAAAGGGGAAATATACATATATATATATATATATATATATATATATATATATATATAGCCTAAAATTGCAAGGAATATTCAGTAGATGACATTTCATAGCAAATTATGCTGCAATGCACAGAGTATAGACACAAATGACATATGTGCTAGAGGCTTTTCATTGAATTGGTAAGCCAGTGCTTCTAATTGCTGAGGATTCCATGCATTCTGCTTCCCACCCAGCACACTGCATCATAAGTAGTGAACTACCTGTCATAAAGGCATCTCCCAGTCCTTTCAGTAACGCATTTGGAAGTTCTGTAAAGTAGTTTCCTTATTTTGATGGTCTTCTACAAGAAGAGAATTACAGTATCTTCTGATAGTTTGAACATTATTCTTAGGATGGATGGGCTAGGAACATGTCTGTCTTCCATTATTTGCCTGAAAGTATACAAAAGCAAGAGGTGAAATACATTTTAAGTATTCCACAGCTTTTAGCAAATATGTTGATTTTTTCCTAATCATACTCCCATGTTTTACCATCTACTACCATCTACTTGTGTATTCCAAGTAGCACTTCTGTTAAAATGTTGGCTATTTCAAATAGAAACTAGTGCTAACAAGTATGCTAATGTCATATGTAGCATCCATATGTTCTATTCTCAGTAACACAGAGAATAGAATATTCAGCAGACTTGGGAGAAATGCACACACTTCTGCTTTCCTTGCTTTCAAAGCTTTTAACTGCCAGACTCGTATGCATACCTACCAGTAAACTCTGATAGAAAAGATGAAGACAAAAGTCAGAGAGGATCTTAGATAAGGATCTGTAGCAGGAAATGCTTGAAACCGCGGTGGTGGTGCTGCGGTAGCATTATCGCCTCACAGTAAGACGCTGTCCGGTTCGATTCTCAGAGCGTCTTCTGCGTGGAGACATGCGTGAATGGGCGTACCTTCGTTGAAGGTTGTGCGTCAGGGCTGGTAACTCAGCATGTAAAAATCAACTACCAATCATTAGCGGACCGGAATTCCGCTGTGGCGACCCCTAACTGGGAAAAGCCGAAAGACACAAACAAGCAGGAAATGCTTGACCTTTTTATCCATGGTGTAAGGCATTCCAAAAAAAATGTAGGCATGTTGATGTGAAATGCATCTTGCAAGGCAGGAGCTTCAGGTCAGTGATATGGAGAAATACCTGACTTGAAGACCCAGCCCCTTGCTTGCCCATGTGAAGGCAGAATTCTCCAGTACCTGTCTAGGCAGGGATATCCTCCTCAGTCTTCTTGCCAGAAGGCCTTTTAAGAGACTGCAGGAGAAGAGCAGGACTATCCAGTCAATCAAAAGAGTACTTCCAATCCCAGACCAAGTTTCAGCAGAAATTTCCCACCAAATCTTTGCTTTTGTTACCCAAGCAGGACATGAATAAGACTGGTAAAGGCAAAAAGGCAAGTTTAAGAAGGAATAATAAGCTAAACCAAAGTAGAAGCCTGTGAACCACTAGGACCTTGACTTCGAGGGACTTTCTATGACTCAGCCTTGTTGACACCTTCTTCCTCCCCCAAACCCATCCTCAAAACACTCACCCCCTTCCTCCTCTCCCAAACCCACCCTCAAGCCACTCACCCCTTCCCTCCTCCTCATAATAGGATATGAGGGCAACTGTCTTTATTATGCAGTGTTGGAAAAAGATAACCTAGGAACAGTGGGTCCCAAAGATTCTGCATTGTTATAAACTTCAATATTTAAACTTCCTAAAATGTAGGGACATACCATCTGTGCCACAGGACCAGGTGTCCCTGTGCCTGCTTTGCTGGGGAAACTACTAGTTTAAGGGTCTACTGAGGGACTACCAAAGAAAGAAGAAAGTACAAGCTTTTACTCAAGACTATTCCTTATGCATAGAAAGTAAAACATAGTAAGGCCCATATGAGATATGTCATGATTAAACTAATTTCTTATTCCAAAGTTAAAAATAGTAACTGTTCAAGTGTCTTTTCTACTTTTTTTTAACATAAGCATTTGTGGTCACTGTGGAGCTGAAGGATGTATTTTTGCATATTCATATTGCCAAGGACCACAGAAAGTTTCTAAGGTTCACAGCCATTAATAGTTCATTGATCTGCCCTTCAGCTTGTCTCCTGCACCAAGGGTATTTGTCAAATGCCTGGCTCCAGTAATAGCCTTTTGTAGGATTAAGAGCAATACTCCAGATTGAACGAGCACAAAGTTAATGTGTTGTTGACAGAAACAGATGTTCAACATGTGCATGAGATCAACAATTCCCATGTATGGGAATATTCTATTTCCCCAGGACTGTCCACAGGGGGTGTGGGAGGAGCAGCTGTTTGATTAACCCACTGTTGCTTAATGCACAGAGCATGCTCACTATGTGTAGATATTGTGTTTCAACGTTTTTTTGTGTCAGTAGTCTGGATATCAATGTTTTACACTTGATCTGTAATAATAATAGATCTGTATGCGTGTATATGTGTGTGTATATATATATATATATATATATATTTATATTATGTGTGTGTGTGTGTGTGTGTATATATATATATATATATATATATATATCTGCTGAAGTAGCAGAAAAAACGTAACCACAGAATAGCATACAAACTTTTTATTTAAATGCTTTCGTCCTCAGACTTCATAAGAACAATATTCATTGAACAAGACACTACTTTTATAGCAAACCAATTAAAATGCAAATAGAAATATAAAAGTAAATTTATTAAAATGCATACAAGTTCATTTATGAAAATAGGAACTTAAAAATAATAAGGGATACGAGTTATGAAAAGTGATAAAGGGGGATGATTGGTCCTGATGGACCAAGAACGGTATGTTAATAATATGGAAAGAATGCTTAGCAGTAATGAGGAATATGTTGAAGTACAAATGTTTAATATTCAAAGATGTTATAAAACAATACATTCACTTTTATATGATGGTTTAATGAATGGAAATATTGATTTTGCAATGTATAATTTTTGTACAACTGATAAACCTAAAGTGGGAACTCTATTTGGAATTCCAAAGGCACATAAGGACCCAACAGATCCCCCATTTAGAGCAATTGTCTCTTCCCCAAATTACATTACTGAAGTTATTTCCTTAGTAATTGATTCCTTGTTAAATCCCATGGTACAAAAATTGGACTCTTGTATCAAGGATTCATGGAACTTTTTGGATAAAGCTAGAGAATTTTTCAACAGCTTTGAATCTGATCCCATGAAACACACTGTTTTTACTGTGGATGTTACTACTTTATTTACTTCCATCCCCCTGCGATGCTGGTGTTGATTATGTTAGAAATTTCTTAAACATGGTTTCTGATCTTCCCAGCCATAAGGTTAATTTTTATTTTGATAGAAATATTACTACAAGATTAGTTTTTGTTTAACAAAAAATTTTACAGACAAATAAATGGGGTTGCCATGGGGTCTCCTGCAGCCCCGTCATTTGCCCACATGTTTATGGGCTGGTGGGAGACCAAGGTATTAGATCATGTTAAAACATCATTTGGATATGTTATTACAAAAGGTTTGTTGATGACTTGTTTTTTTATTGTAGAGGGCAACAAAGTAGTAGTTATTCAGCTAGTACAGGGCTTAAATCAGAAGTCAGATTTCCTGAATTTTGTGTTAAGAGATTGAGGAGTGGAAGTTAACTTTTTAGATGTTTATATTAAATAGAAGATTGATCTTAAGGTGATGGAAAGTAGTATACATAGGAAAAACACATTTACTAACAGCTACTTGCATTTCAACAGTAATCATCCTTTGTTTATAAAATGTTACATTCCTAAAGGATGATTTATAAGGGCTATGACCAGTAATGATAGTGTAGTTGAAGAAGAGTTAAATTTTGTAATAGTTATTTAAGAATAAGGGTTGTGATGATAAATATTTAAGAAATTTAAGAGATCAGATATCAAGTAAAAGATAATACCCTTTATTTACCCATTTAAAAAAAATATTTTCTTAAGTTACAAAGCAAATCAAATTAATGATGAAAATGAAAAGTAGTTGTTCTGCAGTCTGTATGTATATATATATATATATATATATATATATATATATATATATAGTATGTATGTGTGTGTGTGTGTGTGAGGGAATATAAGGCTGCTCATAATCCCCCCCAAAAAAAACAAACTTTCACCAATACCAATGTCATGAAGCACAAAAAACAAAAATAATAGTTTGTGACCCAAATGGCACATTAAAGGAAGAAGTAGCAGAAGCAGCAGAAAAAAACGTAACCACGGAATAGCATACAAACTTTTTATTTAAGCTCTTTCCTCCTCAGACTTCATCAGAACAATATTCATTGAATAAAACACTACTTTTTTAGTAAACCCTGTCCAGTTAGCCAATTAATTCATTCAGTTATCCAATTAAAAATGCAAATAGAAATATAAAAGTAAATTTATTAAAATGCATACAAGTTCATTTATGAAAATAGGAACTTAAAAATAATAAGGGGTAAGAGTTATGAAAAGTGATAAAGGGGGATGTTTGGTCCTGATGGACCAAGAACAGTATATTAATAGTATGGAAAGAATGCTTAGCAATGATGAGGAATATGTTGACGTACAAATGTTTGATATTCAAAGATGTTCTAAAACACTATATTCACTTTTATATGATGGTTTAATGAATGGAAATATTGACTTTGCAATGTATAATTTTTGTACAACTGATGAACCTAACATGGGAACTCTGTTTGGAATTCCAAAGGCACATAAGGACCCAATAGATCCCCCATTTAGAGCAATTGTCTCTTCCCCAAATTACATTACTGAAGGTTCACAGGTTCCCAGATTATCACTAGGCTAACTGTTCTTCTGGGCCATTTTAAGCCTAGCCAATTACCCCATGTGAGAATTAAACCCGGTACCTTGTGTCTGTAAGGTAAACACCTTAACCATTATGCAAACCTCCCACCCTAAGGTATTTCCTTACTAACTGATTCCCTGTTAAATTCCATGGTACAAAAAATGGACTCTTATATCAAGGATTCATGGGACTTTTTGCATAAAGCTAGAGAATTTTTCAACAGCTTTGAATCTGATCCCATGAAACACGCTGTTTTTACTGTGGATGTTACTTCTTTATTTACTTCCATCCCCCATGATGCTGGTGTTATGTTAGAAATTTCTTAAACATGGTTTCTGATTTTCCCAGCCATAAGGTTAATTTTTATTTTGAAATGATAGAAATATTGCTACAAAATTATTTTTTGTTCAACAAAACATTTTACATACAAATAAACGTGGTTGCCATGGGGTTTCCGGCAGTCCCTTCATTTGCCAGTACAGTTGTGGGCTGGTGGGAGACCAAGGTATTAGATCATATTAAAACATCATTTGGGTGTGTTATTACAAAAGGTTTGTTCATGACGTGTTTTTTTATTGTAGCAGGCAACAAAGTAGTAGTGATTCAGCTAGTACAGAACTTAAATCAGAAGTCAGATTTCCTGAATTTTGTGTTAAGAGATTGAGGAGTGGAAGTTAACTTTTTAGATGTTTATATTAAATAGAACATTGATCATAAGGTGATGGAAAGTAGTATACATAGGAAAAACACATTTACGAACAGCTACTTGCATTTCAACAGTAATCATCCTTTGTTTATAAAAAGTAACATTCCTAAAGGATGATTTATATGGGCTATGACCAGTAATGATAGTGTAGTTGAAGAGTTCAATTTTGTAATAGTTATTTAAGAATAGGGGTTATGATGACAAATATTTAAGCAATTTAGGAGATCAGATATTAAGTAAAAGATATACCCTTTAATGTGAAGTTGTTAAATCTCACCGTTTATTCTCACTGATGGGTTCAGAGCCGATCCTCGGCTCCGACATGGCCGATAGCAAAGCTCAAGGTTTGCCAGTAGCTCAAGACCAAGCCCCTTATCCCACAATGTACTGCTGTAATTACTTCAGATCTAGTTTGCCGCGGCAAGAAAGATCTCTGTGATCCAGCTAGCTCGGACCATTTGTGATTAAAAAAAAACAGCAAGTTTTGTTAAAAAAAAACTTTCTTTTTGTTTTAGAGTTTTTCATAATATAGTTGTGTGTTAGTGTTTGAAATTTTCATAACAGAATCTGTAGTTTTGGATAGTCAGTGCCCCGTTGGCTTAGTTGTTTTGTGTGGGCCTTTAGCCCTGTTTAGACTTATTAATCTTTTTTTCTAATAGTCAAGGTTTTTCTCTGTGGGCCTCTTTAGCCCTGTATTTGTAAACTATAGTTAATTGCTATAGATAGTGCCCGGATATGGCTTAGTTGCTTTGTAGGTCTTTACAAGTAAAGTAAGGACTTTACTGTATTAGTTTTTTGTAGTATACTGGTTTGTTTTACGTTTACTATGTTGGATGACAAGGAAAAGTCCCATCCTAAATCGGAATTCAAGAAATGCCCAGATTGTGGGCAGAAAATGTTCATCACGGGCAGACACATTCAATGTGCCTACTGTCTGGGGGCTAAACACCTCCAAAACACTTGCAGCATTTGCCATTCCTTTTCTTCAAGAGTCCTCTTGGAGAGAAGGAAGAAGCTAATAGACAGGGGATTACTACAGCATTCCTTTTCTGAGTTGTTGATTAGCCATGAGGGTACTAACACGTCCTCCAAATCCTCAAAATCCACAAAATCTTCAGATCCCAAAGTGGCAAAAAAGGCAAAAACGTCAGAGGGAGGGTCATCGGTTCCACAGACCTCGGAATCGAGTGTACCTTTGATTCGGAGCCAGCTCTCAGTATTGGAGCCAGTCTCTGAAGTTCCTTCTTCTCCTCTGCTCCAGTCAGCACCTTTGGTGCATTTATCTAAGTCCTCAGTCAGCCTTTCAGATTTGGACATGGATCGGCTAGTGCAGAAGCTTTTACAGGCACCAGGGCTTGCCAAATTGTTGTTGGCCCCGACCAGCTCATCAGTGCCGAAGACCATGGAACCGCATTTGTCTACTCTTCCTTCGAGCCGTGCTGGACTCTCGGAGCCGAAGGAAACTGAACCGATGATTGTCGAGCCCTTGGAACCGATACCCGCACCAGTGTTGTTGACTCCATCTACTCAGATGTCCTCAGCACCGATCAAGGACTCTAGGAGCCGATGCTCTCCCATCGGGTCCGGGGAGGATAGTTGAACCGATTTGTCAGTGCTGACTCTTCCTCACGGGGCTTCGGCTCGGATGAGCTCGGTTCCTACCTCAGGCTCGGAGCCCATGGTTTCGGTGCGGGAGGATCGGACGGTACTGTCGGGTCTGTCCACTCCTTCTCGTCGGAGCCATGGTGCCTTCGATGCTATTAGGAGAGTTTTGTCTCCAAAGACAACGTCCGCATCAGTTCGGCCTTCCCTCTCCCCTCAAGCTCCTGTGTCTGCTTCTTCATCTACCGATCCCCCTAAGCGTAGAGACCCTGAGCCTCAAGTACCGCCACAGGGCATTCCCTGCTCTTCTGAGACCTCCCCAGATCCCCCCACTGAGGAAGTGCCCAGGAAGAGACTGTGCAAGAGGAGGCACTTAGACTCCCCAGAGGAGTCTTTGACATCTGACATGGACTTGGATGAGTCAGAAGGGTCCCCTCGATCCTCCTCTGAGGATATCTCCTTTGCAGAGATACTAGAGATCCTTAGTCAGAGGGGCGATTGGCAGTCCAAGACCCCTACTGAGGATGAGTCCGTGCTCTTGAAGGCTTTTGGGTCTCAACCTTCCACTTTTTGGTTGTCTCCGCCTTACTACGAGCTCATGGAACTGATCTCTCGTAAGGCGTGGGAGTCACCGGAGGCCATGGAACCTGTTCCTCGCAAGCCCAATAAATTCATGTCTGCCCCAGTGGACAAGCCATTGTTGACAAAGAGAGTGCCTGTTAATGCCATGGTGGTAGCTGCAGCCACCAAAAAGGAAGTGTCTGAGACATCCACATCTATCCATCTTCCTAACAGAGATTCTAGGGTCATGGATAGATATGGGAAACGCATGTTTAGTTCAGCGACTTTTTCCTCTGCGATCACTGAACTACTTAACCCATTTTACGAGACTACAAAGAGATTTCCTGAAAGAGCTAGGAGATACTCTTTAGAGTACAGGAGCTGCAGGGGTGGTCAACAAAGTCAATGCCCAGCTTGCTCCCCTAAACTCAGTGGTAAACTCGTCCATGCATCTCATATCCTGTGCAGCTGATGGTTTGAGTAGAGCCGGTAGTTTGGGCATTGCTCTTCGAAGACAAGCCTGGATGTGTCTCTGTTCCTTTGCGGAATCCTTTGTCTTCCTTTATTAATACCCTATTTGATGGCTCATCACTGTTTGGGCCCAAAGTAAAGGAAACTTTAACCAGGTGTGAGCAGGAAGGCAAGACCTTATCTGTCATTGGAGTCCATTTTTCGATCCCTGCTCGACCCGACCCCAAGGGCCCTAGGGGAGGGAAAATGTGGTTCCGAAAAGCACAGGGAGCCTTTCAGGACACACATGGAGAAACCCCCTCTAGAGGCAGAGGAGGGGGTTATAATGGAAGAAGCTGCCCCCGCAGCAGAGGGAGTCTGCAGCAACAGGGTGACAGGGGTCAGTTCTCCGGTCAACCCTACCAGCACCCCTGAAAGGGGGCCCCGACTGCTCAGCTCTGGAGGCAGTCGGGAGTTGCTTGTCTTTGTACCCAGAAGCCTGGCTAAACATAACATCAGATACTTGGGTACAAAGCATAATTTCCAGAGGATATGTCATACCATTCTCTTCCCCTCCCATTCTTGTAAAGAGAATCCCAGATGTTCCACCCAATCTCAGGGAACAAGCAATCATAGAGGTCCAAGAGTCATCCAGCCAGTCCCAGCAGACCAAGTTGGATTCGGAACTTACTCAAGATTCTTTTTGGTACCAAAGAAAACAGGGGACTGGAGACCTATCTTGGACCTCAGCAGACTCATCCAGTTTGTAAAGAAAGAGAAGTTCCGAATGGTCACGCTTCAGTCCATTCTTCCCTTCCTAGGGAAAGGTGATTGGATGTGCTCCATAGATCTCAAGGACGCGTACTATCACATAAAGATGAACAGACGCTCCAGAGATAATCTGCACTTCCGGCTGGGAGCCAATTATTATCAGTTTCGAGCCCTGCCCTTTGGTCTCACTACAGCCCCCAGAGTGTTCAACAAATGCATGGCAGTGGTCACGGCTCATCTGAGACGTCTAGGATTCCAGGTGTTTCCATACCTAGACGATTGGCTCCTCACCGCTACCAC
This sequence comes from Protopterus annectens, assembly GCF_019279795.1. Lineage (NCBI taxonomy): Eukaryota > Metazoa > Chordata > Ceratodontiformes > Protopteridae > Protopterus > Protopterus annectens. The sequence continues at coordinate 605,304,726 of NC_056748.1, forward strand.
CAGGCATCAATTGACTCAGGCAACACAATACACTCTGACACTCTGCCATCAGTTAGGCATTACAATCAACTTCGAAAAGTCTGCCTTATCGCCATCGCAGCATACCGTTTTTATAGGAGCAGAGTTAGATACCTCAACTGCCACTCTACATCGCCCTGTCGAAAGAGTCTCTCTTCTCCACCAAAATGTCAGCTCACTGGTGTCAAAGAACAAAGCTACAGCAGCAGAGGTATTGAAGGTCCTAGGTTTGATGGTGGCAGCAATCCTGGCTATACCACTCGCAAGGATGCACATGCGAATTCTTCAATGGCTCCTCTTCGCTCAGTGGTCTTACCAGAAACTACCGATGCACCACATGATTCTCATCATGGATTCTTGCAGGAGAGACCATCGGTGGTGGTTGACGTCTCTTCATGTCACAATCGGAAGACCCTTTGTCCCCCCCCATTAGCCACTGTGACCACGGACACTTTCCTGATAGGGTGGAGGGGGGAGCATTTTCAGGGACAGACTGCCCAAGACACATGGATGGATCAAAATCACATCTGCACATCAATGTTCTAGAGTTGAGAGCAGTGCTTCTGGTGTTGCAGTACTTTCAGGACTCTCTCCCTCCAGGAACTATTGCAATTCAGATGGACAACATGTCAGTAGTCTGGTACTTGAACAAGCAAGGCGGAACCAAGTCTTACCCCCTTTGTTGAGAAGCCCTCAGGGTCTGGCAATGGGCTGTGTCATCCCAACATTTTCTGTTAGCAACGCACATCCCAGGAAATCCAACGTGATAGCGGACAAGCTAAGCAGGGCGATATTGCTCCCTCATGAGTGGTCTCTCAAACAACAGGTTGCGGAGTTGATTTTCTGCAAATGGGGCCAGCCTTGCTGCGACCTTTTTGCCAACCACATCAATTCAAAATGCCGAAGCTACTTTGCCCTAATACCACCTCCCGGTCATCCCCCGAGAGATGCACTCTTTCACGATTGGCCTCTGGGTCTCCTTTATGCATTTCCAGCCTTCCCATTAATACCCAGATTTTTACAGAAAGCAAAATCGATGGGAAGGACTGTTATACTCGTATCCCCCTACTGGCCTCGACAGATTTGGTTTCTGTTTCTCCACCATCATCTGTTGGAAGATCAATGGATCCTGGACCCAGTTCCGGACCTTCTGATGCACCCGTCAGGAGACCTTCATCTTTCACTGCAGTCCCTGAAACTGACTGCTTGGCTAATCCACTTCCCCTAATTACCAGGCTTCATTCAATTTCAGAAGATACAAGACAAATTCTCTTGTCTTCTCACAAGCCGTCTACCAGGAAATTGTATGGCAGTAAATGGAAAAGGTTCTCAATTTGGGCCAACACGCAGAACATTGACCGCTTCCGAGCTCCGCTATCTTCTGTTTTAGAATTTTTGACAAAAAATTTTAAGGAAGGGGCAGCAGCTGCTACAGTTCGAGTTCATTTAGCTGCCATCTCAAATTTTCACCTTGGGTTTGGTGGCTCAAATGTAATTATCTAAGACTTTTCTTAAAGTCGTTCTTCATATGAGACCTCCGATCAAAATTCCCTATTCTCCCTGGAATTTAAACCTTATGCTGTCTCAAATTATTCCTCCTCCTTTTGAACCAGCATCTTCTTGTGATCTCAAATTTTTATCCTGGAAAGCAATATTTCTTGTGGCCATTACTTCTGCCCGCAGAGTGTCAGAACTTCAAGCATTATCTATCAGACCACCTTACATGATTTTCCATGCTGATAGGGTATCTCTCAGAACAAACCCCTCATTTTTACCTAAAATCTGTTCTGAGTCAAATATCAATCAGGTCATTGAGCTGCCAGTCTTTTTTTCCCAACCACTCTAGCAAATTGGAATACATGCTACACAAACTTGATGTTCACAGACAGCTCATATTTTAAATTGACAGAACTAAGGATATTAGAAAATCAGACCAACTTTTTGTATCCTTCTCAGAAGCAAGAAAAGGCAATCCAGTGGCTAAAACCACCTTATCTAAATGGTTATCCGATTGTATATCCTTTGTTTATGAAAATGCGAGCATGCCATTAACACACAAACCTAAGGCTCATTCTACCAGAGCCGTCTGTACGTCTTCTGCTTTTCAAGCTAAATTGCCCCTTGACAATATTTGCGCTGCAGCCACTTAGTCTAAGCCTCATACCTTTATCACGCATTACAAAGTAGATAAGGCTTCAAGGGACAGTCTTCCTTTGGTTCTATGGTACTGAAGTGTAACAGTCAAAAAGGAACTCCTGCGCGAGAGGCAAATGCACGGCTCAATATCAAATAGGAAAAGCCAAAAAAGAGTAGAGCCAGCATACAGTGTTCCAATTGTTCTTTATTGATATGAATCCATAAAAACAACAAAAAATCAGACCTGTTTCGGCCGGAAAGTATCACAGCCTTCTTCAGTGTGAACCAAATACAGCTTTTGTTGTAATTTAAATACACCCATCACTAAGATCATTGGTCAATACTAGAATTGTTCATTTAAACCAGGTGGGAACAATCCACCTAGTTTAACAATCCACTTTTTTTCTTTATTATTTAAAATAGAGTGCCACCCAGTTTTATTGGATTTATTGCCCTTGATGATGTCAATAACCATAAAAGAAAATCTGGCAGTGGTGTGTACTAAATGATGTTTATAAAGTGCATTGGTTGCCTTTTTGTTTTTGATGTTGCTAATGTGTTCAGAAATTCTAATTCTGAATGAGCGAGAGGTCTGACCAATATAAAAGGAACCACAAGTACATATAGCCTGATATACTAACCAATCAGTACTACAGGTAGCAAAAAAATTCAAATCATAAACAATGGCACTATTACGACTAGAAAATTGTTTAGATTTCATGACTTTGTCACAGTTAGTACAATGGCCGCATGGATAGCAGCCAACCAAGGGGTCCCCTGATAATGTAGATTGTACATATTGAAAGGATTGATTCAGTGTCCAATGCTTATAATGATTGAAGCAAGAGCCAAGATTTTTGCCTTTGCGAAACAAAAATTGGCATCTATCCGGTACAATGTGTGCTAACTCATAATCACATTGTAGGATGTTCCAATGTTTGTGTACACTTTGAATTAAGTTTTCAGAATTCCTGGCATAGGTTGTTAAAAACCTAATGGGTTGTGTGGTCGAAATGTTATGGTCTTTGTAACTTAAGAATTCTTGTCTGTCTGTAGAGTTCACCAGATTACTGGCCTGCAACACATAACCCATGCCATAACCCTTAGATTTAAATCTATTTGTGAGATCTTTCCTCTGCCTCTGAAATGAAGAATCATCAGAGCAAATGCGCTTTATTCTGATAAATTGCGACTTGGGGATGTTACGGGCTTTGTGTGGTGGATGGAAACTAGATGCATGGAGGATGGTATTATATTGGGGGTATTTCCTGAATACTTTAGTACTCAGCGTATGGTCTGGTAATCTGTTGATTAACACATCCAAAAATGTAATACTGTTCAAATCGTAATGGACCGTAAATTGTAACCCCCATGGATTGTTATTCAGGTAGGATATAAATTCATGTAACACATTTGTCTCACCCTTCCATACCATCCAATAGTCATCTAGAAAGAACAGTATTAGAAAAGAAAAAGCAGTTTTCAAAATTAACTTAATTACAATAAAGTTTGATAAGCCCCTCAAACTACTTCCCACAGCAACTTGCACTGTTTTCTGTGAGCTGCAGTATCTGCCTGGATTCTGAACCTGTGATTTTCAAAATTAACTTAATTACAACAAAGGTTGATAAAGTATGTAATATTTTATCCAGCTAACTGGGTTATTTTGTCTGTAACTAACTTACAATACAGTGGAGTTTGCTCACTACCAGGGATGCCAGCAGTCCAAAGCCATCATTTATTCCATCTGTTCTTTAGTTTTTTTTTAATTATCCCTAAGCTGTTTCAGGATAGCATCTGCCTAGTACAGCCCCCACTATAATTCTTTCTCTGTCCTCAGAGTTCTCTCTCTAACTCCCGCACATCCCAGCACCACCAGTCGTAAGCCAAGCCATAGAATATTTCTTAAAGTATAACTAAAATCAGTACAAAGAAACTAGTGGTAAGTTGGCTATTAATATTCAACCTAACCTAATAGAGCTTCCACCATAACTGATTCATCCAATTTTCTGATTAGGTGGGTGATTGTGCATGGTATTGCACAAAAATACATTTGAGAACTAGTGCTTGGCCGCTCCATTCGCCCTCACTCAGCTCGGACTCACTCCACTCCCCTACCCTTCTCCCATTACCACCCACCCCTACATACTCTAGATTTGTACACTAACCTCCCCCTACAGCCAGAAAAGTAACTAAATTGCAGGCCTTTGATCACTGTTTTTTTTTTGTAGTTCAAGAGGAATTGTCCCATCCCTCCACACAACTGCAGAGGTGTTAAAACTGTCACCGCACTGACAGCCTTGCAGAATCGATTCTTCTTAGACTACAAATGAAAACCCTGAACAAAGGCTTGCAATTTAGTTACTTTTCTGACTGTAGTTGGATAACTTCTAAGTATAGTGTAAAACAAGGTCTGAGCCGAACATAAATGAGGGTGTTTAGAGACAGAAAAGAAGCAATCCTTTTACTGAAGGTAAAGAAAATAACAGTGACCCTCACAAATCCCATTATATATATCAGTGGCATGGGAATTCAAAGTTACTTCCTTATGTCTGGTATAAGTCATACAAAGCATTATGCGAAAGAGAAAGGGTTTAAAGAGAACAAGATCACATTGATACATCAAGCCTCATTTGTAGCCATGTTGTGGAAAACAGGCTAAAATTACAAATAAAGCACTTAGAGTGATTTTGAGGTGTTAAAATAGGTCAGGAAACAAAGACAGAATGAAACAAACAGATTTTTTTTTAGTTCTAGGTTGGAGTTTTCTTTTAATCAATAACCAACTCATCCTTAACCCAAAGAAAACTAAGCTTCTTCTTTTCCTTCCATAATGTATGTCCAACCTTAAAACTACCTTCAGTCTCTCTTCCTTAGACAATGCCATCATTCCTGCTAACTTCCATACCAAAGTTCTAGGAACTACAGTTGACAATCAACTAAAATTTGACCTTCATATCCAACAATCCATCAAAAGACCAATCAAAAACTCAGTCTTTTCTATAGAAACGAAAATACTTATCCATCCTCTCAAGCAGTTCACTAGCTCATGCCTACCTCTTCCCCTGTCTGCTCTATGCTTCCCCTGTATTTACCCTTCTCCAAGCAAATATTTTAACAAAACTTGAACATATATACAAAGAGATAGCCGGATTTGCCTGGAACTTCCATTACAAATCCCATCACTGTCTTGCCCTTAAACAGCTACAGTGGCTTGAATTCCCTCAACTACTACAACTTTCTGAGGTACAGATGACACATTCTCAATTTTACAAACCAACAGACTGTCCCTCCCTGTCTACCCTCCTTATGCAAACCTTCACAATCACGCCATAGTGCTGACCAACAACTACTTGACACCTACAGGCCTAACAAAACAATAGGTAGATTACTTTATAAATGTTCTATATCACAAACTTGGAATAAACTCCCTACCAATATATGTTCTATCCAGTCCTTATTTCATTTCAAAAAAGAATTGAAGTGCTACCTTGCTAACTCTCCCTCCTGCATCTGTCACCACTCTACCTCACTTATACTCACCCAGTTGTTAGACTATAACGACTCTCCTCTTCCTGACTTGAATATAACTTTTATAAATACCAGTACTGTGGTACCTCAGCTGAGCCACTGAACAATAATATACCTAAATCTAATATTTTCTCTTCCTTTGCTACTATACTTCCCACCCCCTTCTTATATCTGCATTATTTTACTCTCTTTACTTTACTCCCCACCCTTCTGTTTCTATCCCTCTATTTAAATGCTACTACTTCCCCTCTACCAACTTGGCTTAATCATTAAAGTTGTTTTAAGGGCTTTTTTCTGATGACCTGTTGTAAATCTACATTTTTGTACTACAGGTTTCTACCTCTTGCAGTTTTTACTGAATTTTGTGCTTTGTTAATTTCTGTTATCCCATAAATATTTGTTTCTTTGTAGTCATATTCATATATGGTGTGAATGTATGTAGTTTTGCATCCAAATTCACATTACTACTTACGTTAACTTTATTTTTTTTTTTTTTTGGGTGGAGCTTTTCTCCTCGGGTCTCCACTGAAAACGGGCCACCAGCCCAGTTAGACCAACCCAGTTAACAAAAGACAAATACATAAATAAATAAATGTTTTCCATTTCTCCCTCTGTTATTTCTACCATGTAGTTAAACTCTTTTTTTTATTGCACACAGTAGCTGTCTGTTATGAAGTAATTTCTGTCCTCCCTAAAAACTCTGAAATATCCTTTTCTAACATATAAGTTGGAAAGTGTCAGTGTCTCATTTTTACATCATCCCCATGCATTTAAGCTTAGTTTTTATTTCATATGATCTGATATAGTTATTGGATGGCTGCTGTTAAAGCTTTCAGTTAAATAGACATTCCCTATGAAATATAACTTCTTTCCAATCTGTCCCAGTTATTGTATTTTGGGGAATAATAAGCAAATTCTGTCTGAATTCCTGCTACCAAATTCACATCTTCCATACCAATATTTTCATATACACCTTCAGAAATTTACCACCTTTTGTTGCATTTTTCCATTCTAGACCCCCTAATACATCCCCACTATTGCAAATTTGGTTCCAGTCCCCACCCATAAGTAATGCCCCTTGCTGAAAGCTTATTATTTCTCCCCAAAGTCTCCTAAGCTACATAATAATAGTTTGGGGAGACTAAATATTTGTCAATGTGCTCCTCCTCCTTCTCCTCCCCTGTAATTAACCACTTATTGCCACAAATCTACCATTATTGCAATTTCCACTCTTCTACCACTCTTGGAGCTCCTCTCACAATCAATATTATTACTCCATTTTTCCTTTGCCTGTGATACTCTGCTGAATGTCATCCTAAAATCCTTTCTTCTTCAAAATTGTATGCTCATTTCTATCTAAGTGCATTTCCTATAACATTACTATTTGCAACCTACATATCTTAATATAATTCAGTGCTCTTTTCTTTTGTCTATAGCTGCAAGGCCATTTCCATACCATGCCAATACTTGCATAGCATTTTTTTAAAAAGCTATTACTTCCATGTGTTAAACATGAACATTATGTTCACATATTTTCCAGCTTTCAACTTAATGGACACACTGTTTGGTAGGCTGATATTGTATGTAGTTGCTTATTGTCATCTCTATTTAAATCCATGTCATATTTTCCCAGACTTTTAAATTTAATAAACAAAAATAAATTTATTTTAACCACAGGCCCTTTTAACTCTCAACAAATACATACAATTGTATGTATTTTCCGAAAAGGAAGTTTACTCCTCCATATAAGAATAGTTGCCCCAAATTGATGGCTACACCTGTTCTATAATTAAGTTTACCCATACTGAAGAACATATTAGAGCTTGTGTTTCCACTTACACAGATTGATTTATATCCTTATCTTATCTGTAGTTCTTTCCCAGATGTTAAGAACAGCTTGCATGCTTTCAGTAAACTAACTTTGAACAAGGTGTAATTGCTATCCTGAAGTAAATAAACTAAATTGTGAAATGTTAAATTTAATATATTAAAGTGCAAATGGCACCGGGAAGGCAACTACTTGTATATGCATTCACCTTCCAAAGTTTCAGGCATAAATTATTTTCACTGAACTGCTTGCCAGTTTCTCTTTAAAAGTTAGTTATTTTGCATTTTGCACACGTCAGTCAGAATACACTGTTCAGACCTTCCCTGACTAATTGCGTGAACCTGCACACTCATTGTCTACAAATAAAACTATTTGCTATTGAAAAGAAAAGAATAGCTAGCCAGTTTGTAAATACAAGAAAGAACCTTTGTAGATGTCACTTAGAATTCACTGGTCAGACCTCTCATGATTAATTGCATGCACCTGTTTGCTCCTTAATTTAGCTACAAGCAAGAGCTGGCATCTGCAAGAAAAAAATTACATTTTCATCTTTTTCCTAATTTTAAATTTTCTTGTTATTTGAACCTGTTTGCATAAAAAGTTCCTTGTCCACATTTTAAATTAAGGATATTAATCTGCAGATCCCCACCTCTCTAAATTCAGGGAAAATTATCATCTTTTAGTTTTACATATAATATAATTAATATACTTTTACTTTCACCAGCAGCCCAAGATCACATCATTATTTTAACTTTAACTTGCTTATTTCCAGATTTTCTTATCTTGTTACATTATAATGTCTAGAGATATGATAATTAAGAAAAAATACCAGTGGTGGTGCAGCGGTTGTGTTGTTGCTTCACAGCAAGAGGTTCTCCTGTTTGATTCTCAGCTGGAGTGTGGGGACTGCCTTCTGTGTGGAGTCTGCATGTCCTCCCCGCGGTTGGGTGGGCGTTCGAAAGACATGCATAAATGGGCGTGCCTTCGTTGAAGGTTGAATGAGCTGGCACCTTGACGTTTGTCAAAATCTACTGCCAATCATTAGTGGACCGGAGTTCTGCTGTGGCGACCCCTAACCGGGAAAAGCCGAAAGACAACTTTCTCACTCATTATGTATCCCTGTACTATAGAGCAGTCATTGATACAACTCCCTTGCTTCACATTTAAAATACATCTACCACATCTAAAAGGAATGATTCTTTACAGTTACCCCATTTATGCAGTATTTTCACATTGTTGCTAGTCTTCTTCCTGAACATTTCAACCTCCCAGCATTGGACTCTGCTTCAAGTCCAAGGTACTTCTGATTCTTCTAGTCACCTCCTGAGCTTTTTTTCTGTGAGTTAAGCATTTCCCTTTGGAACAATGGAAAAGTTGTACTGAAAAAGTCTGTGTATGGGTAGTGGTCATAGTGGATTCCAAAAAGTAGTGGGAACATTCAGTTATTGCTTCAGATTTTATTAAAACAAGAAAAATAACAACAATCTACTTCCTGGTATGTATGTGCACTTCGTCATATATCAGATACAGATTTGCTGTTAAGAAGTACAAGTGTAATTCTCAATTAAGCAAAGTTTATTGAAATTAATTGCTCAGTAAAACAAATTATTTCCAGTCTCACCGCTTTGAAAGCTTCCCACTGTATTATATTTTCACAAAGGTTGTCTGTTGTAAAATGTTTTCAAACATTTTTTATAAATAAAATATTGTCCATAAAGTGAAATATTTTAATTATACCTCTCTACTCCCCTTCTGTTAATTAAAGGCTTTAGAGAAAACTTGCTTAAAAATACATTTAGAAGCAACCATTTTGCAGTGCTATTTGCTTTCAGCTGCTGATCATGAACTGTTAGGGATGGAGAAGTTTGTTTGTGTCTTTCGGCTTTTCCCGGTTAGGGGTCGCCACAGCGGAACTCCAGTCCGCTAATGATTGGCAGTTGATTTGTACGTACCGGCTTGCCAGGCCTGATGCACAACCTTCAACAAAGGTACGCCCATTCACGCATGTCTTCACGCAGAAGACGCTCTAGCTAAGAATCGAACCGGACAGCATCAGGGATTGAGAAGTAATTCCTTCAAATCATTTGCACAAATTGAAAAAAAAAAAATCCACCTATGATTCGATTCTAAAGTATGCTTAAGCAGATCATGTAATTCATTGTACATGTACCTATAGTTTCAGTGGGCTGGAATTGTTACATGCAACTTATGGTTCGTTTTTCCCATACATAATGTAGTGCAACAATAGCTAGCTAAGTAAACAAAACTACTGGATCTACAGTCACTGTATCCTGAAAAATAATATACAAAACCTGTAACATGGTTTATAAACTGAAGCGATACCTTAATAATTTCAGAGCTATAATAATTTCAGAGCTAAGTTTATGATGTTTGAAAGTTTATTTGTATTTATTATGATCATTCTTTGACACAGTGATGCTTGGCATCAACATTTTCTTCAGAGTACATAGTTGCATTATTGTATTTGCAATAATTTTACTAGCAGCATGAATATTTGTAACAAAATTTTTAATGGTCATTACTTTGTAGCTGATGTTTCACTTTACTGAATGTATGTTTTCAATATTTCCCTTAATTTTCATTTGATCGAAAACAGATTCTAAATGCTGATCATTACAGCTCTTATATAAGAATCACTGTTTTATTGTTCAGGCTATGTCTACTTGTTGTTTTCTCTTGTATTTCTTAACACTTTTTTAAAGTGATCTTAAAAAATCTTTCTAACTGTACATCTTGTATGGAAGACTTTCAGATGGCTGCACATTGGGTAACGTCTTAATTCTAGCTCTCCCAGTGTGAAAACAGAAACTTAGCAGATAAAGCCAGTGGACCTAAATTTCTGGGTAAATTTCAGTAACTGTCTAGTAAGTGCACTGCCTGGATGCCAGCAAAAAAGAAATGCAGAGGATCCGAAGGAAAATCAGCTACAAAAGGGGAAGAAGAACACTGATTTGAAGACGTACATAGTTTTGTGTGTTAAGTTGATAGGTTTTAGGGGAGTTTTGGGGGGGTTTGTTTGTTCTGTTTGAGGGCTTTCAAAAACACAAAATTATGTAAGATGTGGCATAGGCTCAAGTGGATATGACAAGAAACAACTTTATAAAAGACCAACCTGCCGAACAGTATATGTATGTAACATAGAGGTTGGAACTATACATTTAACAAAAAAGCAGTTATACTTAAAATGTGGTAATAATAACTGTGTAAGAAAATTATGCTTTTTGTAATGCCTTTCAGTCTGAATGGTCATACAGATAAATATAAAAAAAGAAAGAGTAGTGAACTATATTAAAAATGTAGAGCGCAAATAGCTATGCTGCAGGAGACGCACCTGGAAAGAAATGAACATGTGAATTTGATAAAGGTTTTTCAGGATGGTTATTGTGTGGAATATCTGGGTCAAAAGAAAAGAGGAGTACTCATAAATTTCAAGAGGAGCTCCTATAGTGATAGAAGAGGGGAAAAAAATATTGGAAGATGTATTGTACTAAGGGGCTACTGGCAAGGGAGGATGATTACAGTGACATGCATTTATATTCCACCTAAAACTGCTATAATGGAGCTTAAGAAAATTCTGGGAGAAATAATTGGCTTTTAGCAAGGAATATTACTTATAGGTGGAGACTAGAATTTGGTTTGCAACAGTGAAGATAAGTCTGGAAGGCCTAGAAGGGAAAATAACAAATGATGGTAAATTTTTGAAGAAATTTATGAAGATGTTTGGCATGGAAGATGTGTATTTACATATCATTCTCCAAGATACAAAAACTGGGCTAGGCTAGACAGAATTTATATCTCCCGAGAACATGTGCATTTAATTGAGGTACTTGACATGCACCCAATAACTATTTCAGATCATGTGTCAAACTAAAACAAAAACACAAAGTAATAAAATAAAAATGAGACACTGGCGTTATTCCCACCTATCGGATGAAAAGAGAGGAATTTAAGGAATGACTTGTGGAATTAATTCAGGAGCTGCTAGAGAAGATATAAATTTCTTATGAAAATATAACTAGGGAGTGGGATAAAATTAGAGTAGAGTTTAAAACTAGGGTAGAAATAAAGGCAAGGGAGATGTGGTTAAGAAGTAACAAGAATTATTTAGAGTGAATGGCAAATGATAAAAGTATTGCAAAAATAGGGGGAATCTCTGAGAACAAGAAAAGGAGCAACGTTGGAATGCTAAACAGAAAATAAGGGAGTACCTTGATAATATGCACAAGTTTAGAAAGATTGCTGTTAAGCAACTGTTCTTTGATAATAATTCTAGAGCACAAAAACTTTTAGCACAACAACTCAGCCAACAGAAAGTGGAAAGGGCTGCCACCAGTCTTAGGGAACCTGTAACAAGGACGATAACAAGAGATCCTGGGGAAGTATTAGAAATATTTCTGAAATTTTATGAAAGTTTTTATAAAGCAGGGTAATGTGGAAATCAAGAAAAGGTACAAATGGAAATATTTATGGAAGAATGAAGTATGCCAAGGTTAGAGGTAGATGAGGCTCAATTGCTAACTGAATAGGAACAGATGAGATAAAAATGGCTATGTATAACCAATCTACAGGAAAATTCCAGGAATAGATGGAATTCCTGTGGACTTTGGAATTTAGGAGGGGAAAAAACTAATAAAGATCTGGAAGGTTTTGTTTAATACTATTTTAAGAGGAGAAGTACCAGCAACCTGCAAGAAAGCGGTGGTAACGGTAATACCTAAAGAGGGTAAAGATCCGGATCCAGCTTTATACAGGCCCATTTCACTACTAAACCATGATTATAAAGTGTGTCTATAATGGCTAAAAGAATGGCAAAAGTGATACCAAAATTGATAGGTATGGATTGGTGTGGTTTTGTGGAGGGGAGGCAAACATTTGACAATATTAACAGAACATTGATGAACCAGAGGGAAGCAGAATGTAAGAAAATACCACTGTCATTAGTGGGTCTTGATGCAGAGAAAGCATTTGACAGAGTAGACTGGGACTTCATGAGCAGGGCAGTGGAACCATTTGCTTTCCCTGATACCATTTTAAGGTTGATTACGTGTATATACATGAGGGAATGAAGGCAAACATTAAAGTTGTTGGGGTCCTGTCTGATAACTTATGCTTGAGTAGAGGAACCAGGCAAGGTTGTCTGCTTCCCCTTTGTTGTTTGCATTATATTTAGAACCACTGCCAAAGAAAATAAGGGATTCAGAAATTCAAGGATATAATTGGTATGGTAGTCAGGAAGAGCTGGCGCTATTTGTAGATGATATTATTTTATACATGACAGAACCAGAAAGGGACATTACAGTGTTGTGGAATATTTTAAGACCATTTCTAGTCTTCTCAGAATACAAAATTAATGAAGCTAAAATAAAGGCAATAGTGGTAAATTATGTACCCACACATGAATTGGTCCAACAACATTTGTATTTATGGGGACATGATAAAATGAAGTATCTACTAGTATATATTAGAAATGACTCTGCTGTGGCAACTGAGGATATGTGGGAAGAGACTAAACAGAAAATAATACAAACATTTGAAACTAGAAGCTTTGTTATATGTATACTAAAATACAAGAAATTAAAAAGTTTTTAGTCCCTATAGTCTTATACACAGGTCAGGCATATTTTTATCAACCAGAGGAGATGTTGTTGATAGCACTTAAGAAATAGTTGAAGGATTTTATCTGGGAAGGGAAGACAGCAAGGGTCAAGTGGGATAAAGCTGACTCTTCAAATAGAACAAAGTGGACTAGGATTACTCAATTTGAGGGCGTAATTTAGAGCAACACATTTAAGGTTCTTATATATTGCACAAGCAGCAAACTATAATTCAAAGTGGAAAGGATGATGATGAATGACACAGGGGGAAAGCTCAATTAATAAGGAGAGCTTCAGATTTTGAATGGAGACTCTTAAGGAAAACAACAAAAATCATACAGAGAATTATATTCATAAAGTAGCAGTGAGTATTCTAAGAACTAAACCAGCGCAAGAGTAGAGAAAAGAGATTCTGCCAATAGGGGTGACTGTGGTTAAGGATACAGATAATAGGCAAGAGGGGACTGGAATTTATTGGCAAAAACTGGCAAAAGAACCAAAGTTTTCGGAGCAAATAACTAGAAAGGTAATAGAATGGGAAGAGGCCAATAATTTATTTGGACTGCAGGTTAGAGATTGCCTTTCCTGTCAAGGATTGGCATCAGAGTATAGACAAATAGAATGTAATAGGGGACTCTTAAATGAAAGACCAGCACTTTTTTAATAGAATCTAGAACAGAAACTGCCATTAAAAAGGAGTAATTAGTAGAGCATATAAAATATTGCATGATAACTATAAGAATCAATCAGAGGAGGTTAGAAAGGATTGGGAAGATAGACTGGATAAGCAATTCACAAAGAGACAATGGGAGGCTATATGGGTATCTCCCAAATATGCAACAAAGTCTAGAAGATTTAGGATCTTTGCCTGGAAGTGTTTACATAGGTATCTTATACCCCAAAGACTGCAAAGAATTTTACCTCAGGGTAAATAACAAATATCTGAAGTGTGACAGGCAGGAAAGAGGTGGCTGGGAACATTTTTTTTGGGCGTGTAGTGAGCTGGCAGACTTTAGGGATTCCCTGCAGACAGCTGGGTCAGAGATGCTGGGTGAGTGGACTGAATTGACTGGGGAGATGATTTTTTTGAGCTATGATACTGAATCAGAATTGCCTAGATATAGTAAAGCCTTGCTAAGTCTAATTATGGTGGTTGCCAAAAAAGCAATTACTAGAAAATGGAAATCAAAGTCTAGACCAACTTTGTTAGTGAAAATAGTAACAGAGATAAACAACTGGAATTAGGATTTTTAGAAAAGGGAAGGAGGAAACTACATTGAAAAAAAGGGAGTTGCGGGAACAATATATGCAGAGAGGGAAAGAAGTTTAAGAGGCAGGATTTGAATGAGTCATATAATGCTTAAATGGCAATGACTGGATAGATTATAAATGATGCATAATGTTTGCAACAGCTGTTTCAGTGGTGTCTGTGATATATAATGTTTGCCACTAAAGTGGTAATAATGTTTGTTTCTCATTTATATAAATGTAAGATTGCCTGTGTCATATGTGATAATTTAATAAAGATGTATATTGAAAAAAAAGAACACTAACTGGGAAAAGTACTGCAGCTGTTCAGCAAAAAGCAGTGCAAGCTCCAGACATGACTTCCAGTAACTTAGAGGAAAGTATAAGGCAACTGCATACAGACCTGATTAAAGTAAACAAAACACTGATGGAGTATATCAAATCAAACAATAAATGGCCAGAAAAAAAGGAAGAAACTTTAAACAGATATTCAAATGAGGTGATAAAACTGCAAAACTCAGAGGTTGAAATGAAGAAAAGATTGGCTAAATGTGAGACTGCACAAGAGGAGATATTTAAAAATAATAATAAAAATAGAGGACACAGTATGTAGGGAAAACCTGAGATTTTCTGCTGTACTAGTGAAGCAGGAAAGAACAGACTATATTAATTTTATGAAAGCCAAATAAGCAACTGGATTGATATTCCACAACAGGATATGCCCACAGCGAGTGGGGTTTGGCTTTATTGGCCTGAAATTGTCCATTGAAATGACTTATAAAGAAATAAGTCATGGGTATTCAGAATCGCCATATAGCTCAAACACCTGATGTTCATAAGGGTCATTTGCATATATCCCATGTGCCTCTGATACAAGAGGTTTGAGAGGTCACTCAGTGGAAGTTCTAGCTTGGCTGGAGTTTTCATTTAGTTTTTACCGATTGTTTTTTCTGTGTGACCTTCTCGCTCTTTGTTTTAGTTTGTTAGTTGGGATATTTTGTAGTCACCCTAATGGTAATGAACATCAGCTGGGTATAACAGCCCTGGTTTCTTATGCTTAGTCAAACATTCTGCTTGTGCTGTGCTGATGAGGTCATAACAACGCTGAAATATGCATATCCACAGCTAGTGGGGGTTTGGCTTTACTGACGTGAAATTGTTCATTGAAACGACTTAAAATGAAATAAGTCATGGCCATTCAGAATCACCATATAGCTGAAACACCTGATGTTCATAAGGGTCTTTTACATATATCCCATGTGCCTCTGATACAAGAGGTTTGAGAGGTCCTTCAGTGGAAGTTCTAGCTTGGCAGGAGTTTTCACTTTTATTTATTTACATTTGTTGACCGGGAGTGTCCAACTGGACGTAGGTCCATTTTCAGTGGAGGCCCGGGGAGAAAAGCTCCGCAGTTAAAATATACAGACAGTAGTTATATTGGATTTACATAGCAATTAACAATTACAAACATAGTTACAGATGAAGAACATAGTACAACAGTAAACAACTAGAATCTTTATCTGCGAAGTACATAACAGACATTAACAATTGTTACAATAAGAAGTTCCTGCTGTATAATAAGTAGTAGGCTTATGAGCATCCGAGCTTGCTATAATCAAGGTAGTTATAGGGTGGAAAGAAAGGTAGTGGGTGGATGGGGTTGATATTAGGGTGGGAGTTGCAAGGGCATAGCCAGCATGTTTTTAGGTGCGCTTTTAGTAGAGTTTTGAAGTGGGTCCATGATGGTACGGAGGTAATTGTGGGTGGGAGGGAGTTCCATAATTTGGCTATGGTGCAAGAGAATAGTTATTGGCTTTAGTGATCTGCAAGTGATTTTTGTTGCTGGATCTTAGTGGTCTGGTGGTGCGATAGGGTTGGAGTAGATTCTGGAGGGATGGGACATTTATTGGATGGTTTACTAGTTTGTGGGTGAGTATGAGTTGATACCATTGAAGGAGGTGAGGGAGTTCAAGCCAGCCCAGTTAAGCAAGTGAGAGACAGTGGTGACTATGGTAGGATGCCCCTGTGGCGAATTTGGCGATTTTGTTGTAGCAGGTCTCTAGCTTGTTTAGATTGCATTGCCTTAGGTTGGTATATATTGGAGAGGCATAAAGTAGGGTGGAGATAAAGTGGGAATTTGCTACTGAAATCTTTGCTGCTTTGGTGAGAAGTTGCTTATTTCTGTATGACGCTCCTAGTTTTTTGTGGACTTTTTTATGGTCATGGATATGGGAATGTCAAATTTTAGTTTGTCTATTTCCACTCCTAGCAATTTGGTGTGTTCTGTTGGGTGTATAGTGGTGTTGTCTTTTGCTGTGATGTTAAAGTGAGAGTTGGTTTGAGTATGTTTGGTGGGTTGGAAGATGAGTAGTTTAGTTTTGTTTGGGTTGAGTGTTAATTGAGCATCAAATAACCAAGTTTCAACAGAGGAAAAGGCTTCCTCTGTTACTTTTTGCAGTTTGGGTAGGGACTGGGCTGAGCAGATGATGGTCGAGTCATCTGCGTATTGTATGTGTGTGCCATGTTTGATGGCAGAGGCTAGATTATTGGTGAAAATAGAGAAGAGTAGGGGTCCAAGGATGGATCCTTGGGGAACCCCCAATAGAGACAGGTAGTTGGGGAGATATGTCATTCTGCCATACAACGGATTGTTGGTGGTCAGACAGGTAACTCTGAAACCAGTTGGTGACTGATTGAGAGAAGGATAGGTTATTGAGGACAGAGATGAGTTGTTTATGTGGGACCATGTCAAATGCTTTAGATAGGTCTAGGAAAGTAGCAGAGGAGAGATTGCCATTGTTTTTATGCTGAAGGATAGTGTTAGTAAAGGAGAGTAAGGCAGTGGTGGTGCTATGGTTTGGTTGGAAACCATGCTGAGCATTGGAAAGGAGGTTGTTAGTAAGGAGGTAGTCTGAGACCTGAGAGTGAATGCATCTCTCTAGTATTTTGGAGAGTGGAAAGAGAATAGCTATGGGGTGGTAATTGGTTAGTTCTATGGAGGGGCTGCCTTTGTGGAGGGGAATTATATGTGATACTTTCCATAGTGTGGGAGCATAACTTTCTGATGGAGATTGGTTAATCAAGATAGATACTGGGTAGGCCAGAGCATCAGCTGCGATTTGTAGGTATTCACCTGGGAGGTTGTCTGCTGCTAATTTGGTGGGCTTAAGTGTAGTTAAGAGTTTTTTTATGTTGGAGGTAGGTACAGGAGAAAAAGAGAAGGCAATGGGGAGATTACAAGTTGAAGGTGTGGGTTAGAGGGGGGGTTGTGTTGTTTAGCTAGAGATAGTATGGTTTGTGTTAAGTGTGTGTTGAATGAGGTAGCAATATTTTCAGAGGAGTGAGGGATGTTAGGAGGAGGGGTACTGACTTTATCTGAGTGAGTGGAGGATGGAGTTTATGGAGGACCAGAATTGTTTGGGGCTGTGTTGGGAGGAGTCTAGGGCAGACGTAGTATTGGAATTTGTCTTGTTTTATTAGCTTTTTGACTCTATTGTGTAGTTCTAGGAATTTCTGTCTAGTTGAGGGGGTTTTAGTTTTGCGCCAGTGCTCTCAGGCTTTATCCCTGTTTTTCATTTGTGACTTAGTGGTTTTCTGTAGCCATGGGGAGGGTTGTGCTTTGGTTCTGGAAAGTCTTATGGGGGCATGGTAATTAAGGATGCTCAGGAAGGTAGTATTAAAAAAGTCTACTGCGTCATCAAGACTGAGGTACTTTAGAGGATGCCAGTTACATTCTTCGAGGGATGAGATGAATGTGAGTGGGTTAAAGTGTAGTTTTTTATGTATTTGACAGTAGGTGACAGGTTTAGCTTGGTATAGGTATGTTTTGAGTAGGAATGTTGGGGAGGGATCACTGAGGCTATCTGATAAAGCAGCCTGTTATATATGACTGGGTGCTCTTGCTGACTAGTATCCAATCCAGGGTAGTGTGCTTGTTGGAGTTTTTATTTATCCTGGTTGCCGACTGGACTAGTTGGGTGAAGCCATGAAGGTTTACATGATGGGTTGGATGGTTGCCAGAACAGGATTGCCAGTCAATATTGAAATCACCTAAAATTATAGTTTCTTGGGGGAGATGGTGGGTAGACCAGCTGATGAGGTTTTCTAGTGGAGGGATGTTTTGGCCAGGTGGGAAGTAGCACCCAATTATGCTGATGGTTTTGTTTTGGTTTATTTTGAGGTTGGTATATGTTATTTCTTCATTGCCTATTTGTGGAGCTGATGATTTTAAGATCTGGATGTTTAGATGCAGTTTAAATATTCTAGCTACACCACCTCCTTTCTTGTTTAGCCGGTCTACTCTTAGTATGCCATAACCGGTAGGGAGGATTTGCTCACTGGTAATGTGAGGTTTTAGCCAGGTTTCTGTCAGGATGACTATATCTGGGGTGTACAAGTCTATGGTGGCATGGAGTTCATGGACTTTGTTGGATGTACTTCTGATATTTAGGCTTAGTAGAAGGAAGTCACTTGGCTTTCTATTGACTGTGATATGGGAGACGTTTTGGTTTCTAGTCTGATTATGAGGATTGGGGTTGGAGATGGTAGGGCCAGGGTTGGGGTGGATGTCTCCACTTCGGGCTAGTTTTGATATGCATGAGGTTATTAGTTTTCGAATGTGTTTTTATTAGGGAGACATTATGATTGTGCTCTGTGGGTAATAGGTATGGTGGGAGGGTTACTATGTTAAGTTGTAGGGATGCTTTATGTTTGAGTAATATAGTTGGTAGAATATGTGGGGGGTGCATAGGGATGGTTCTTGAGTTGGTGGGAGGGGAGCTGAGTGAGGGTGAGACATGAGTGGTGGTGTGAGAAGTAGTACAGTGGTAGTGGTTGAGTGGGGGATTGATGGAGTTTTGGTAGGATGTAAGATGTGCAAGGAGAGTGCATGCAGTGAGCATAGGTATGGTATGCTTATACAAGTTAGCTGAGGAGGAGTGATAGTAGTGGGAAGATGGAGGAGGTAGTGTTGGGATTAGTGCCGTGGTTAGCTATTGGAAAGATGGGAGGGATTTGTGAGTGTAATAAAGGTAGGACCACTGGGGTGGGAGGGAGGAGCAAAGCGGGTAGAGACCCTGTTAGTTTCTCTTATGAGGGGGCTGGAAACAATCAGGTAACAGAGTAAACTGATAAAAGAATATATGATAGTGAATGTGGAGACTCAGGTAGGTACCCTGCATTTTCACAAGCTATCACTTAGCTGTGCCCCAGTTCAGACAGTTTTAATAAGTTTTATGGCAGAGCCGAACATGAGGTGCTCAAAGGGTGGTTGTAGTTTTAAAAGTGGTGCCTGCCACAGGTAATATTTATTAACTTTGGGATTGGCTTAAGGTAATAAACAGGGAATGGGGAGGGGGAGAACAAGCGTGTGAGCAGGCAGTTCTTTTGTACTGCTGCTAATGAGCTAAAGCAAAGACAAGTTTGTGTTTAAGAAACAATCAGAATTGAGCAAGGGCTGCTCTGAAACTGTAAGTCATTTTTAATCATTTCTCAGGTGGAAAAACAGGATAACCTTGTATCAGTAGGCTACTGTGGTCTCAGTTTAAATTAACAAATACATAGAGACATGTCGCCTCACAATAAGACGCTGTCCGGTTCAATTCTCAGCTAGAGCGTCTTCTGCGTGGAGACATGCGTGAATGGGCGTACCTTCGTTGAAGGTTGTGCATGAGGGCTAGTAACTTGGCACGTAAAAATCAACTACCAATCATTAGCGGACCGGAGTTCCGCTGTGGCAACCCCTAAAAGCCGAAAGAAGAAGACTGGATACTATTTGCTAACTGAACGGAATAAGAGAGAAAATAGAAGATGAGTGTGTGTGTGTGTGTGTGTGTGTGGGGGGGGGGGCTGCTTACAAGCCAAAGCAGAGTGCTCTCCAGAGGGTAAGGAATATTGGCTCAAACAGGTAGACACATACTCAGTTAACTTTAGCTGTTTGCAGACAGTTCAGACCCGGACTGCTCTTTTCTTATAAGAATGATAAAGGTGGTACCGCAGTCGAATACTTAGAATGTTGCTAGGTCTAGAAAAGAAGAGTACAGAGAGGAGTAAGCACTTTTGAGATGGTAAAGATATATTATAAAGATTACAAAAGACAAACTGAGCAAATAGCTACTGCATACAGGAAAATATGTCTTGAACCAACTACTAGTATATGCAGATACTGAGCTAATTGGAAAAACATCAGTGAGAAGGGACCTCAGCTGACAGTTATGCAGTCACAGATAAAAATATAGCGAGCAGCCCTCTGTCCTGGGTCTCTAATATGATTCTATCTACCAGTAACAGCACAATTATATAGAAATAATTAGACACCAGTATGAGCTGTCTACACACAACACATATACATGAATAACATTAGTTAACAAGGTGCAGCTATGTAAATAGACCATACTATTATACTAAAAACAACTTGGTGCAGACAAACAAAATGCTAGCATGCCATAGTAACTTCCAGTAATAAAACACAATTCAACATAAATAAGCATATACAGTTGTAAAACACTTACCGGAGAGACACTGACCTTAGAACTTAGTTTTTATTGACTGGAGAAATTGTTTTCTGAAAGCATTCAAGTGTTTTCATAAGATCATAGGAAGTTACTAGACTAATGGCTCTAGGGCCCTTACAAGCCTAGCCTAGCATAGTTCTACCCTTATTTCCACAATCAACACCTATTGCCTCTGTCCAAGAGGGACACAGGTGGAACTCCCAGGGTGAATTTACAATTACCCATCCAGTCGTCCAGATTGCATTTGAAGAGGGCCAGTGAGGTGCTCTGTTTGACATGAAGTGGAAGTCTGCTCCAAAGGTGTGGTAACCTCTGGGAGGCAAATCTGTCCATCCAGCAGGTTCTATTAATGTCACATACCAGGTTAAGGTCTTTAGAGTGAGTAATATGTGTACCATTTGACTTGCAGATATGCAGAATTTCCAGTAAGGTAGGGTCAGAGATTGCCTTGTATGCAAGGCAGAGATCACCTCTGAGTAGTCTGTATGAAACAGAATAAAGTGTCAGTAATTTCACGTGATCCACATTAGACAGATGCTGAAGATCTTGAATTTTCCTTGTGAGAAACCTTTGTGGTCTCTCCAGTTGCTGCAGGTGCTTGGAAAGGTACAAACCAAAAAGAGTATTTTACTTATTTGTTAGCCTGATGAGGGAAGACTACAGGGAAGTTATAGCTTCTGTTTTTCTGGAGGCAATGCCCCTACTTATAAGATGGGCAATATAGAATGCCCTTTATACCACTGCGGAGACATGGTGCTCAAAGGTAAAGTTGATGTCAACCAGTGTGCTCAGGTCTCTTACCACTGGGTGCGTACTTAGTGTGTTGCTATTGATGTGGTAGTTAGCAGGAACATCGCTCTTACCAAAAGGGATGATGATACATTTTTACATTGAGTTTAAGGTCACGACATCGGCACCAATCATTTGTTTGTGCAAGACCCCCTTGGAGGACATTGACATCATTTGGAGATTCTGTGACTGCTCCCACTTTTCAGTGATCAGCAAACTTTGTCAGCCACAGACATTTAGTTTCTGCTTGTACTTCAGAGAAATAGATTCTAAACAGTAGAGGTCCCAGGACTGATTGCTGTGGAACACCACTGGTTACAGGTATGCTGCTAGAGGTATATTACTCTGATGTTCTTTGTGTTTCACTGTTGCAGTCATTACATTTGGGTAATCCTGCTGGCAGGTTGCCCTCAGCTGGCCTGAATTCCAAAGTCTTGGGTCCTGCGTCGGCTGCTGTCGCCCCTTTCCTGATGTCAGGTCATCAGGGGTATAAAAGAAGCAGCCAAAGCCATTTTCTTCAGTCTTTCTTGCCGCGCGGTGCCCGAAGCAGAAGCAGTTCGCAAGTGCCGGTCGGCCGACTCCTAAGATTTTTGTGTTAGAGTTTCAGATCCGAAGTCTTCAATAAAGCTAAGTACCCCATTGGGGAAACTTTTTTCTTGCTCCAGTCTGATGTCAGAAAAGGTTAATAACTGTATTTCTTGTGGGAAGCAAATACCTCATAAGGATTTTCATTCTTACTGTATTCCTTGCCTAGGCCCTGATCACAATGTTTCTGGTTGTCAGTTTTGTGCTAGATTTAACCAACGCACTATTAAGCGTTGGTATGATTTTGCTTTAAACTATTTTGGACGCCGGTTTAATTATCCAGAAATGTTGTCGGATAGCCATCCGACTACCGGAGTTCACAAAAAACACAAAGAAAAGGAAAAAGATAGACAACCGAGGCCCAAAACCGACGACGAAGCTTCTCCTAAGCCAGTCACCGGTTCGCCAGTCCTCAGTGAGGTGCTTTCACAGCCCCTGACGCCCACTACTTTAGAGTCGCAGGCTGCTACCGACTCCCACGTGGAGTCAGCCATGCTGCTGGAAACTCAAGGTCTTGGAGCCTCGGATATTGTCCCTTCAGATGGGTCCGGAGCCGCTGAGCAGGCACCGGCTTCTGAGGGTCTATTCAGACATAAACATTTTTTCATCAAACCGACTTCAGCTTCAAAGGCAAAGACTAAAGCATCTTCCAAAGCAAAGAAACAAACTCGAGCCACGTGTTCAGGCCTCTATGCCCAAAAAACTGATGCTCAAAATGGCCGAAGACTTGATTACCTTGATCAGGGGTTCCTTTCCCCCTCTTGATAAGAGGCCTAGGCAAGAGACTGACTATGAATCTTCAAATCAGGTTTCCATTTCTTCTGATTCCTCTTCTGATCAGGAATATTCTCTTCCCCCCATGAGGATTCTGATGCAGAAGAATCTATACCTTCAGCTTCTCCTCCAGAGGATTATTCTTTTGGGGAAACCTTACATACCATGAGGAAGCTCCATTGGGAGAGCCAAGATTTTTCAGAATCTAAAAAGAGGCTCAGGGATTTCCTTTTACTACCTCAGCACAAGTCACTAGTCATCCCACCTGTGTTAGACATTGTAGATGATGTGTTTTCGGAGTCTACTCTTACCCCTGACTCCTTACCTCCATCTCCTGTTAAGTCTGACAGATATTACAGGGTTCCTGACTCTCATAAATTCCTTTTTAAAAACCCTGCTGCAGACCCAGAAACTATTTCTCAGGGTCCCAAAGGAGTTAAGGCTTCCGCTGCAAAAAACCCTACCCCCTCTGACAAAGATTCTAGGGCACTGGATAGATGGGGAAAGAAGGTTTACACATCTTCTACCTTGGCTATAAGGGCCTTAAACTGTCAGTTTCATGTGCTCAAATATCAGCAACATGTCATGGCATTGCTTAAATAGAAAATGTTGTTAAACTCTGAATGTGCAGAAAACAAGGAAATGCAGGATTTATTGCATGCAGCTGAACAAGTTGGAAAGCATACTTTGCAATGTGGTTTTGATTGTTTAGAGGTCTCCTGCAGGGCCGCAGTCGCAGGTTTTGTAATTAGGAGGCATGCTTGGTTAAAGGAACAAAATTTGCCTGATCATGTTAAAAGTTAAATTATTAGATGCACCTTTACAGCATGATTGGTGTTAAGGCAGAAGAGGTGTTAAAGAAAATGGAGGACAAAGCTAAATCTATGCAAACAGTCAAAGATTTTTTACAAATACAGCCACCTAGGTTTAGTAGACACTGGCCAACAAAGGATTGGTTCTTTCCTGTGTCAGACAGACCTCAAAGGGGCAGATCCAGACGCCCTAGAGGCAGATCCCAGGCGCAAGGTTCATACCGCCCAAAGCAATGGGGGGCATCTACCTCCAAAGTTGGAAAAGACAAATCACAACCATACAGGAAACAGTCCCAATGACTTCCCCCTGCCTGCATCAAACACTTATCTCCTGGCAGCACCCTTAGGGGGAAAATTAGCACTTTTTTCTCAAAATTGGCACATTATAACCCAGGACAAGTGGGTCCTAAATATCGTGTCACAAGACTACAAGTTCCATTTCCATACCCTGTCAAAGGCAAACGGCTGGCCAGATCTGCCAAAAAATCAATGGGCAGAGGCACAAAAACAAGTCTCATCCCTACTGGACATGGGGACCATTCAACAAGTACCAGAGCAAGAGCAGGGACAGGGATTTTACTCAAGACTGTTCTTGGTACCCAGAAAGGACAAGGCCTGGAGGCCAATACTGGACCTATCTATTTTGAACACATTCCTGGATATACCAAAATTCAAGATGTTGACTTTGCAGCAGCTTCTGCCCATGCTGGGTAAGAAGGCTTGGCTTGTGACTTTAGACCTAAAAGAGGCATACCTGCATGTCCCAATCAGACAAATATGCAGAAGATACCTCAGATTCAAGGCTGGCTCAATGCATTACCAATTCTCTGCACTGCCCTTTGGCTTATCTACTGCGCCCAGGGTCTTTACAAAGTGCCTGGTACCAGTAATTGCATTCTTGAGACAAAGAGGAATACATATATCCATACTTGGACGACTGTCTACTTCAAGCAGAGAACAAAGACATTCTTCTACAGCATCTGGCTTTTGTATAAAAACTTCTAACATGCCTAGGGTACACAGTCAACGAAAATAAATCAAAACTAGTACCCTCTCAAGAGATAATATTCCTGGGTGCAAGCTTAAATATAACTGC
This sequence comes from Protopterus annectens, assembly GCF_019279795.1. Taxonomy (NCBI): domain Eukaryota; kingdom Metazoa; phylum Chordata; order Ceratodontiformes; family Protopteridae; genus Protopterus; species Protopterus annectens. The sequence continues at coordinate 605,329,670 of NC_056748.1, forward strand.
CCAGATGGCTTATCTCATGCCAGACAAACAAAGGCAACTGATTACCTATTTCAAAATGTTGGCAACAAAGGCCCAGTTATCTGCAAGAAAAATTCTGCAGGCTTTGGGCTTCATGGCATCCTGCATCCTACTAATTCCATATGCAAGACTGCATATGAGGAAACTTCAATGGTACCTAAAAAGTGTTTGGAATCAACATTGCCACAGCCTGGAAACTATGATTACTCTCATTCCCTGCCTGCAACAGGAGTTGCGATGGTGGGCACAGGCTTGTCACAAAAACAAGGGACAGCCATTCATATTACCCCCAGCCAGGCAGACACTAACAACAAATGCATCAGATTATGCCTGGGAGGCCTACATGGCAGGAAGATGCATTCAGGGCACATGGACTTCAAACCATATGCATCTACATATCAATCAAAAAGAGATGCTAGCAGTTCAAAATGCCCTGAGAGCCTTCAAGGACCTACTTCATCCAGGACAACTACTGATAAAGACAGACAACACCACGGTCATGTGGTATATAAACAAGCAGGGGGCACACATTCTTACCCCCTTTGCAGACTAGCCATGACTTTTTGGGACACAGCATTGACTTACCAAGTACATCTGCAGACACAATTCCTGCCAGGAAGGAAAAATACTCTGGCAGACGAATTAAGCAGAAACCTCATGGACCCCCACGAGTGGCACCTGGATCCACAAGTCTTCAGCATGATAACAAAGAAATGGGGATGCCCGGACATAGATCTATTTGCCTCTCCTCACAACTACCAACTAAAAAGATTCTGCACAAGGATTTATCAGAGACAAGCATGGAAAGTGGATGCCCTATCTTTCAGCTGGAAAATCCTATCAGTATATGCATTTCCCCCTCTGCCTCTCCTCCCCAAGGTACTCCTAAAGGTCAGAGAGGAGAAGCCAAACATGATACTGATTGCCCCAGACGGGCCCCAATACTAAGGAGCTTGTCTCAATGCCCAGCTTGGACCTTACCTCAAATACCTCATCTACTTTCCCAGCAAAACAGTCAGATCCTGCACAGCCAACTCAGAACTTTAAACCTGACAGCATGGCGAATAATGTAGTCATACAAAACACACCTCTCAGTAAAGCTGTGTTGGATGTCATTTTGGAAGCCCGAAGGCCTAGTACTAGAAAATCTTATGCTGGAAAATGGAAGAGATTCTGTGCTTGGAGCCAGGCACAAGGAACTGATACAGCTGTACCAAATATTCCTCAGATTTTGCAATACTTAACTGAGATGCTGGACAAAGGCCTATCTTTTTCATCTATTAAAATTCATGCCTCTGCCATTTCGGCTCATTACAATGTAGAGCCACCAATCTTTTCTCATCCCTTATTAAAGCAGTACCTCAGAGGAGTCAAAAACATAAGACCTCCAAGGAGATCACCAATGCCTGCATGGGACCTCAACTGTGTCTTGGAAAAACTCACCCTGCCTCCTTTCAAGCCAGCTACTACTGCTGATATAAAGTTTTTATCTTGGAAAACAGCTCTGCTCCTAGCAATAACTTCTGCAAGATGAGTTTCAGAGCTACAGGCGCTCATGGCTGTGGAACCTTTTATCATCTTTTATCCAGACAGGGTCTCTCTGAGGACACGCCCAACATTTATGCCTAAGGTGGTGTGCAGTGTGGCTCTCAACCAAACTATTCACCTGCCAACCTTTTATCCAAATCCACAGAACAAGGGGGAGAGAATTGTGCATTCTTTGGATGTACACAGACAGCTTAGATTCTACTTGGACAGAACCACAGTTTTCAGAACGACAGAGAAATTACTAGTGGCATATGCTGCAGGATCACAAGGAAAGGCCATCTCAAAGCAGACTATTTCAAAGTGGATAGGCCACTGCATTAATTTCTGCTATGTACACCATGGCAAGCCAGTACCTAAGGGCATTAGGCCACACTCAACCAGAGCTGCAGCCATTTCAGCAGCTTTTCTCAGGGGAGTACCTATCAAGGACATTTTATAGGCTGCTACTTGGAGTTCAGTGCACACCTTTACAAAGCACTATCATCTGCCATTCTACTCTAAATCCAGGGCAGGCTTTGCCACTGCAGTTCTGCAGGGCCTCATAGCCACTCCTAATGCTGTTTAGCTCCAGCCTTCCAACCTTAGCTTTGGGATTCTACCCAAATGTAATGACTGCAACAGTGAAACACAAAGAACATAGTACAGTTGTGTACACTTACCATAAATGTAGATGTTTGAGTGTATTCACTGTTGCAATCCAGGTTACCCACCCACCATCCCCCTTCTCTTCTAATGGAACCTATCTTTCCTTCTCTGATTTATATAACCTATGTGGTGTATTTGCTTGTAGATAAAGGTAAATTTTATATTGGTGCATGTAATTATACTTATATAAATGTTGGCTACCCTTTTGGGTGGCACCTGACATCTGGGGCAAGAAAAACTAAAGAAAATGGCATTGGCTGCTTCTTTTATACCCCTGACGACCTGACGTCAGGGAAGGGGCGACAGCAGCCTTTGCAGGACCCAAGATTTTGGAATTCAGGTCGGTTGAGGGCAACCTGCCAGCAGGATTATCCAAATGTAATGACTGCAACAGTGAATCCACTCGAACATCTACATTTATGGTAAGTGTACACAACTGTACTTTTTGAATAAATATGTTTTATCAGTGAGCCAGTCTAACAATGTAAGGGTTGATACCTAGCTTGGTGGGTTTGTCAATGATGGCTGAGTGGGGGATAGTGTCAAAAGTCTTGGCTAAGTCTGGGTACACTGTATGTGCATATTTTCACTTGTCCAGGGCCTAGGTGACTGTCTCAAAGAAGTCCACCAGGTTTAACAAGCATGATCTCCCTTTGACAAATCCAAACTGAGTAGGATCAACCATTTGGAGATTATCTATATCTTTGTTAATAAAGTACATGATGATTCTCTCCATGGCCCTGTAGATGAGGCTAAATAGATCTATAGTTCCTGCAGTCAGTGGAAGCACCACCTTAGTGCAAGAGAATAACCGTGGCCATTTTCCATTCATCTGTGATAAAGCCTGTGCTTAAACTATGATTGAAAAGAGTACCCAATGGTGTTGCTAATTCTTGTTGGAGCCCACATAGGACACAGCCTGAGAAGTTATCAGGTCCCATAGATTCTGTGTTTTTGGGCTTAGGGAGGGCATGTACAACCTGGTCTTTAGCAATACAAGGTAGGGGACAGATGGTAGGGATGTCATGAGGTACGTGTGGTAGGGACATGGGAGTGACGTTTTCACAGAATCTGTCAGCCAACAGGTTAGCTGGGTCCACAGGCTCAGTTTATGTGGTATCATTAACTACCAGGTCAGCACAAATCTGGGCCTTTCCTTTTAGGTTACGGATGTAACTAAAGAATGCCTTACGGTTGTCCTTAGTTGAGGAAGCTAATTTGGATTTGTAGTTTACTTTAGAGGATTTCACAAGATGTCTTATTTGCTTGTTGAAGCTGAGGAGGGAGTGTTTCCAGTTTAGGGCTCACTCCCTCTTACTCTTAGTAATTTCTTCCTCTTATTGTAAAGCCTGTTAATGGCAGTTTCCCACCAGGCAGGTTTGCTTTTCCTTGGGGAGCTTGAATTGGTCTTGAAAGTACAGCGGAGTCAATGCAGTTATACAGATGTTTGTAAAAGCACTGGTGTAGAGCTTGGCATAGTTGCTTGTTCCATCTGATGTGGGAGATGCAATGAAGCTATTTATACCATCTCAAAAGAAGTTATAATCTGCTTTGGAGAAGTTTGTTAGTTTAGTTGCTGCTGGGGGTATGTCAGGTGTGATAGCTACTTTGAATGAGACTGATTTGTGGTCAGGTCTCACCAGGGAAGACCTCACAGTGGGGGTGCTACAGCGGTTCCCCAAATTAGTAAGGACCAGATCCAGCATGTTGACACATCTTGTGGGGTATCAGTCAGCTGGTCCAGGGCATTGTAGTTAACGAATTCGAGGAACCTTTGGGCATGTGAGTTTGAGCACGAGTAATTTACCCAGTCAATGGCTGGGTAGTTAGTCACCCAAAACCATGGTGTTTTAATGTATCTTGATAGACTGAAGTAGATCCAAATAAGCAGAGTGGGTGCCCTAATTCATGGAGGGGGTCCTGTAGCTGGCAATGACTGTAATAGGTTTCCTACCAACAATTAATTGCACCAGAAGTATCTCCAGGGAATCATACTATTTAACCAATCTGGAGGTGCATTTATCTTTCATGAATATTGATACACTGCCTGCTTTAGTTTTCATGTCTACAGTTTGTGGTCTTAAATGTGTGGAAGGAGCTATAATGTGGTATAGCTGGGGTGCTCTCCACAGCCTAGAACCAGGTCTCCATGACCGTACAAATCTCTGCGTCTTCCAAGATGAGGACTGCTTCATGTTAAGACTTGTAGCATTTGGCAGCATAATCTTGAGGTTGCTTTAGATGAAGTTTTTACATCAGGCATTTTGTCCTTGAGACACTGTCTAAAAAAGGCACTATAGAGGTGGTAAGAACCTTAGCCAGTAGCCGAAATCTCAGGGGTGACAGATGAAGACCATCTCTGGAAAGCATTGAGGTCTGTCGATCATGTCATCCCAAACTGGCAGATACTGGATCCCCTTAGAGTGACACCAAAAACTAAACCAATTGTTGAAGACAGTAATTTTCTGTTTGTATTGTGGCAGCATCCTGGGTGAAGGTAAAATGGTGCTTAAGTCTAGGGACATACCTGCCTGAGTCACACAGTCTGAGAGCTCAGTCATGTCTGTCTTCGTATAGTGCGGAAAGGTACATCTCAAGTAGTTCACACCAACAGAACCTGTTGTTGAGAGACTTCAGTGCATGTATAGTATAGCGGATCCTAGCACCTGACAGACAGCTGATTGTGACCTTTTCTTTATCCAGCCTGGTGAGAGGGACATCTGTGTGTTTCACAATGGAATCACCTATGACTAATATGTTTGGTTTTGTGTTTTGCCTTAAGGGCTTGACAGGGTGAGAGACTGGTGTGTGAGCTGTTATGTGTATTCTGTTCTGCTGAGGAATATTTTGTGTAGCGTGTTTGTGTTTGGGAGGTCTCTCATGTTTAGATATGTTTCTGGTGAGGATATCTGCATATGTAGGTATGTGTGATGTGGGTTTGGGTCGAGTAGGAGTTGAGGTGTTAATGCTGACAACTTGCTCATTGCCATATGTACTGACTGGTATGTAAGAGAGCATGGATTCAAGGTTCTGAATATAATTGCATCTTTCAAATGTTGAGTTTGTGTGGATTAGGAGTAGAGGGTTGTTGGTGAAAATGATGCCCCTGTCAACCAAACTGGGTGGAGAAACTGGAGGAAATTGCCCATCCATAGTGTTAGGTAAATTTATATGGTCGGGAAAAGAGGTTGCACTTAGAATGGCTAGGGGTGAGAGGTGTGTTGGTACATCTGTGGCTAGGCCTAGTGTTCCACCTGACAGTAGACCTCTGGAGGACCACAGGCAAAATGCTATGGGAAATTTTAACAAGCAAAACATTTGCATCTGTAAACAACAGTAACCACCACTACGCGGCAGTGCACAGTGGTGTGCTACAAGTAAAGAAGTGCAAACTTGGGGCTTAAATAAAACAAGAAATAACATTTTTTTAACTCAAACTAGCCAATAAGGACATTTTCTCTGAGCTCTAGTCCCAGCTGAGAGAACTATAAAGATAAGACAAGGCCAGATAATACTAAGGAGAACAGGCTGTATCATGTGTCTTAGAATGGATAACCTTTCATTTAGGTTATCTCAAGGCTGTATGTGGCTGTCAGTTTGGAACACTTGCTCCTATTAGGAGGGTAAAACTTGATTATTTGAAGGTGTACATAGTTTTGTGTTATCAAGTTAATATGTTTTGGGGAGATATTGGGGTGTGTTTGTTTTGCTTTCTTTTTTTGGTTTGTTGTTTGAGGGCTTTCAATAAAACAAAAAGTTTTGTAAGATGTGATGTAGATTGAAATGGGGATGACGAAACAAGTGTATGAAAGATTAACCTGCCAAACAGTAAATGCCTGTAACACAAAAGCGGTAACTAGACAGTTAAAAAAGCTGGTATAAAAAAGGTGGGAATAATAACTTTTCAAGAAAATTATAATTTCTGCAGTGTCTTTAACTGCCAATTGTCTCACAGATGCATACAAAAAAGAAAGAGTAGTGAGCTATATTAAAAATGTAGAGTGCAAATAGCTATGCTACAGGAGACACACTTGGAAAGAAATGAACATGTGAATTTGATAGGTTTTCAGGATGGTTATTCAGCAGAATACATGGGTCAAAGGAAAAGAGGAGTACTTATATTAATTGCAAGACTACAATTAGGGATACAGACAGTAGGCAAGAAGGAGCTGGGATTTATTGGAGAAAACTGGCAAAAGAACCGAGGTATTGTGAGCAAATTAGAGTGGGAAAGGTAATAGAATGGGAAGACACCAATAATTTATTTGGAGTGCAGATTAGAGATTGCCTTCCTTATAAATGGTTGATTCAGAGTATCAGCAAAGAGAAACAACTAGGTAGTCCTAAATAAAAGACTAGCACTGGCAGAGTTTTTTATTAGACTCTAGAACAGAAGCTGCCATTAAAAAGGACATAATTAGTAGAGTATATAAAATATTGCATGATAACTAGAAGAATCAATCAGAGGAGGTTAGAAAGGATTGGGAAGAGAGTTTGGGTAAGTGGTTCCCAATGAAACAATGGGGAGGACATATGTGTGTGTCCCAAATATGCAATGAAGTCTAGAAAATTTAGGATCTTTGCTTGGAAGTGTTTATTGTTATATCAAAAGTAGACTCCAAAGAATTTTTCCTTGGGTAGACAGCAAATGCTGGAGGTGTGATGGGGAAGAATGAAGTCTCTGGGAACATATTTTCTGGGAGTGTCATGAGTTGGCAGACTTTAAAGACTCCCTGTGGACTACTTTGTCAGAGATGCTGGGTGAGCAAATTGGTGTAACTAAGGAAATGATTTTTTGAGCTATGATACAGAATCAGAATTGCCTAGATATAGTAAGGCCTTGCTGAGTCTAATTATGGTGGCTGCCAAAAAAGCAGTTACTAGAAAATGGAAATCAAAGTGTAAACCAACTTTACTAGAAGTAATGAATATACTAACAGAGATAAAACAACTGGAATTAGGATCTTTAGAAAAGGGTAGGAGCAAATTACATAGGAAAAATGGGAATTGTGGGAACAATACATACAGTGAAGAAATGTGTTTTAGAAGGAGGCAGGATATGAATGATCTATATAATGTTTGACTATGACTGGGTAGATTATAAGCGATGTTTAATGTTTGCAACTACAATTGTGCCAATGTGATTTATAATGGTTAATGTTTGCAACTAGAACTTTGTCAGGAAGGTTTGTCTTCATTTATATAAATGTAAAATTGTCATATGTGATAATTTAATGAAGATGTTTTTGTTTAAAAAATTGCATGTCTTGGATGGCAGCTGTTATTCAGTACAATATTATGGTGGTTATAGTTTCTCATATAATTTAGAACTTATTGGTACCCAACTGTAAACATCATGTTTTCCAAAAATTCACATAATTCCTGCAAACCGTAAATGCATAAGTTAAAGGTAACTTTACAAAATATTGCTAGGATACATTTTTATCAAGAATACAATATGTAGGATGTTCCAAGATGGCCACACACTGCTGAACAGATTAATTTCACCTCTGCCAGTGTTAAAAAAAAAAGAGAGAGAGAAATTGAGAGATAAGGGCCAGTAACTCTGCCAGGTTTAGTAAACTCAGTTACTTGCTAGTAAGCACACTGCCTGGATGCCAGCAAAGAATAAACTTAGAGAGCCTGAAAGGAAATCATCTCGAAAAGGTGAAAAGAAAACATTGATTGGAAAGAATCCTGCAGATGTTCAATAAAACATAGTTCAAGTTCCAGCTTTGGTGCAAGATATGCTCAAAGCTGATTAAAATAAATAAAATACTGAAGCAGTACATCAACTCAAGTAACAAAAGGCTGTAAAAAATAAAGGAAGATTAAACAGCTATTCAGATGAACTGATAAAACTGCATAAATCAGAGGCTGAAATGGAGAGAAGTCTGGCTGAGTATGAGACTGCTGAAAGAAGAGCTGTTTCAAAAAATTAGAGGACAGAATATGCAGGGAAAACTGGAGATTCTCTGCTGTACCAAATAAACTGGAAGGAATAGACTGTATAATTTTTATTAAAGCACAGTAAGCAACTGAACTGATATTCCACAGCAGGATTTGCCAATTGAAAGGGCACATTGTATGTATACTGCAAACCTAGGATGAGAAAGCAGCCAAGAGCAGTATTAGCAAAATTGCAAGCATACCAGCAGAAAGGGTTGATCCTGAGAACACTGTGGCAGAAGGTCACAGTATTAAAATTGGAGACTGTTTATTTGTTGGTGGAAAATGATTATTTACTGTACACTAGGCAGAAGAGAAGTACTTTTATCCCATCATTCATGGAATGTCAAGAGGCAGGTGTGAGATTCAAGATGCTGTAGCCAGCTGTCTTCAGAATATTCTGTCCTCGTGGATCATATTCTTTTTTATGCAGAACAGGGTAAGGAGGAAATAAAAAAGTCTGTCCAACAAAAAGCAAACCATCAAACAGAAGGGGACTCTGCTTCTCATTCTTCTAATAAAAAAGCTGTTAGTGAGATATTGCCAGTGAAACATTTTCCAGTGTTCCAAAGGAAAATGCTTGAAAGAGTTAACTAAAATAATCAGGAGTACCTTGGAGCTGAAGTACAGTCAGGGGTAGGGAGATTGAGATGAACAGGAAGGAGACCAGCATCACTGAAGTTAGTGAATAAATGTGAGATTGTAAAGCATCAGTTACATTTGTGAAATATAGCTTTACAAGGATGAGTAGAAAGATTGGACTTTAGTTGACTTTGTTAAACTTGTGGGGGACTGAAAAGCATGTATCCCACTTTGTCATTAATGTTTGGAAAGACATTAAAAGGAAAGAAAAAAAAGTATTTTTAAGTAAAACAGTTTTTGTTCTTAACAGTATTTGTATAACCATTTAATGATATAAATTGCATGATATATAGTAAAGTATTTTCAGTAACTGTATGTAATAAAGATACTAAAGTAAACTGGTACTCCCCCCCCCTTTTTTAATTTTTAAGAAATGTAGGCATTGCAGTGTAAAAAGAGAAGAAAGGCTCAACAAAAGTATTTTTAAGTTACTGTGCCATAATCTTGAGTTATTGAGATGGAGTATGGGGTATAAAAATGCACAAATTATAATATATTTAGAGTTGGCATCTTTTCTTTTACTTTTGCATAGGTGAATGTCTGAATTAAGGCCCTTGGCTTAATCTAATAACAGTTTGTCTAAGCAAATAAATAGAGAACACTGAATATAATGAAAAGCTTTTATGTTTCCATGAATGACAAGCTGACTACATGGCAGGCAATAAAAGAGCACATTTTTAAGGCTGAAAGTTAATATTTTCTAAAGGCATACAAGCTGTCTTTCATAAATGACAGAAGAATAACCTTAATTTTAGATCAGGTAATGCCTGTGGGTGCAGCTGGCAGTTTGAGACATTTATTCCTGTCAGTAGAGTTAAACTTCATATTTGAATATGTACATCGTTTTACAAGTTCATTTTAAGTTGATGGGTAATGGGAATATGAGTTTTTATGTTTGTTGAGAGTTTTCATTAAAACAGAAAGTCTTGTAAAGTGAGACATAGATTGAGATGACAAGAAACAACTGTATAAAAGATCAACGTGCCAAACATTAGTCAGTGCATGTAACATAAGAGGTAGAAAGTGATATTTAAAAAGGCTGTTATGTATAAGGCATAATAAACTTATCATAATGGCTAACCTATCCATATTATATTGGAGCACGAATACCATCACAGGTATAGTCAAAAAGATAAGAGTATTGGGTTACATTAAGAAATATAAGGTACAAATAGCAGTGCTATAGGAGCCACATTTGGAAAAAAGTGAGGATGTGCATTTAGAAAAGAAAGGATTTCAGAGTGGATATTCAGAAAAGTGTCAGGTATAATGGAAAAAGAGACTATTTAAATGAATTACTAGAGGAGTTCCAATAGTGATAGAAGACGGAAAAAGATAATAATGGTAGATTTGTGGTAGTAAGGGGCTACACTCGAGGGATGCAGATTTAGCTACCATGTATTTGTGTTCCACCTAGAGCTGTTATTGTGGAGATTAAAAAAACTTTTGGAAGAAATAATTTGCTTTTAGCAGGGAATATTACTTATAGTTTGGAACTGGATTTTGTTTTTTGTTTTTTTTTTTTTTTTTTTTGTTTGATATACCTGGGGGATCTAGAATGGAAAATATAACCAAAGATGGTAGATTTCTGAAGTGATTTATGATAATGTTTGGTATGGAAGACATTATTTCAGTAGTAGGAACTCTTGGAGAATTTACATAGTATTCCCCAAGGTACAATAACTGGGCTAGACTAGACAGAACTTGTATTTCACAGGAACGTGTGCATTCCATTAAAAGTTTTGTCACATGTCACGTGTCCTATAACGATATCAGATCATTAACAAATAAGATAAAATGCAGGGGAATGAAGTAAAAATGAGACACTGGCACCTCTCTACCTTCCTGTTAAAAAGAGAGGAATTTAAGGAATGGCTAGGAGAAATTTGTTATAGCTAGTGAGTAGGATAAAATGAAAGTGGAGTTTAAAAATTGAGTTGATAGAAAAAGTGGTATGGTTAAGAAGTAACAGAATTTATTTGGATGGGCTGAAAAAGGTTAAAACATTTCAGAATAAGGGGAGTTTCAGAACAAGAAGGATGCACAGCTGCAGAGTGCTAAAGAGAAAATAAGAGAGTTTTTGGCTAATACTCATGAGTTTAGAAAAATTGTTGCTATGCAACTGTTCTTTGATAAGTCCAGGCACAAAAACTTTTAGCACAGTGATTTAGGCAACAGAAAGTAGAAGGAGTTGTTGCCAAACTTAGGGAGCCTATAACAGGAAAATAACCAGAGATCCTGTAGAAGTATTAGAGATATTTCAGAAATTTTATGAACATTTGTATAAAGCAGAGAAATGTGGAAATCAAGCACAGATGGAAATATTTATGGAATGCTTAAGTATGTCAAGGTAAGAGGTTGATAAGGCTTGACAATTAACAGTTAAGATAGGCAATGAAATAAAAATGGAGAGAGACAATCAATCTGCAGGAAAGTCTCAGAAATAGATGGTAATCCTGTGGATGTTTGGAAGCTAGAAAGGAAGAAAAGTGATAAACATCTGTAAGGTTTAGTTTAACAGTATTTTAAAAGGAGGGGAAACACCAACATCCTGGAAGAAAGCTGTAGTGGCTGTAATACATAAACATAGTAAACACCCACTGGACCCAGCTTCATTTAGGCCCATTCAATTTTAAACCATGATTGTAAAATGTTTGTGTCTATAATATCTGAAAGAATGGTAAAGGTGTTGCCAAAATTTATAGATATGGATCAATGTGGTTTTGGGGAGGGATGACAAACATTTGACATTACAGAGCAATGATGATCCAGAGGGAAACGGTGTATAAGAAAATACTGCTGCTCTTGGTAAGTCTTGATGCAGAGAAAGCATTCAACAGAGTAAGCTGGTATGTTGTGAGTAGGGCAGTGGAAACATTAGCATTTGCTGATGCACTAAAAATGTTAATTAAGCAGATATATAGGAATTTGAGGCAAAAATTAAAGTGGAAGGCTTCCTGTCTGACAAGTTGTTTGAACAGAGAAAACAGACTGGTTATCCTCTTTCCCTTTTGTCGTTTGCTTTAAATTTAGAGCAATTGGCAAAGAAAATATGGGGCTCAGAAATTCAAGGATATAATTGGTATGGTAATCAAGAATAGCTGGCTTTATTTGCAGACAGTATGTTGTACCTGATAAAACCAGAAAAAGGACATCTTGAAGCAAGTTCATGTCTTTTCAGGATATAAAATGAATGAAGATGAAATGAAGCCTATAACTGTTAACAGTGTACCCACACATGGAACTGGTCAAACAGTGCCTTTATGTATGGACACACGATAAAATGCAGTATTTAGGAATAAGAATTAAAAAGAATTCTGTTATGCCATCTAAGGATATGCAAGAAGAGACTAAAAAAAGATGATAAACTGTGAAACTGGAAGCTGTTTATGAATATGGCTAGCAAGATACAAGTAGTGAGAATGTTTTAGTCCCTTTAGTTTTATATGCAGGTCAGCTAGAGAGAAGCTGTGGGGAATAATTAATAAAAAGTTGAAGGAATTTATTTGGGAGGGGAAGAGGCAACGTTAAGTGGGATAAGTTGATCCTTCCAACAGACCAAAGTGGTTTTGGATTACCTGATTGAAGGGATAGTTTAGCGCTACATAGTCAAGGCTCATATACAAAACACAAGCAGAAAGTTGTAACTCAAAGTGGAAAAGGATTATGATTAAATGGTGGGGTGGGGTGGATTTAAGAAATAAGGAATGAGAGTCTGATTTTTGATGCAGATTCTTAAGGAGAATGACAACAACCACACAGAATTTTATATTAATAAAGTAGCAGAAAGTATTCTTAAGAACTTCGCCAACACGAGAATGGAGAAAGGAAATGTTGCCAATAGAGATGACTGCAATTAGGAATACAAAGAATACGCAAGAGGGGATCAGAATTTACTGGAGAAAATTGGCAAAGTAACCAAGGTACTGGGGCCTAATAAATAGTGAGTGAAAGGTAATAGAATGGGAAGAGGCCAAGAAAACATTTGGACTGAAGGTTAGAATGCCTTCTATATCGGGCATTGATATCAGAGTAAAGGCAAAGAGAAAGGGATAGAGGAATCCTAAGTGAAAAGGCTACTCTAGTAGCATTTTTAGTTGAAATTAGAACAGAAGCTGCTGTTCTGAGAGGGATACTTAGTATGGCATATAAAATATTACACAGTAACTATAGGAATCAGTCAGATTAGAAAAGATTGAGAAAGAAGGGTTAGATAAACACTTCAAAAGGAAGCGATGGGAGGATGTATTTATGGCTCACAAGTATACAACGAAGTCTAGAAGATTTAGTGTTTGCATCAGCATTTCTACACCCCAAGCAGACTCCAAAGTATTTTCCCCAGGTAGATGGCAAATGTTGGAAGTGTGACAGAGAAGAAAGAGGTAACTGGGAACATATGTTTTGGGAGTGTAATGAGATGGCAGACACCAAAACTTCCCTACAGAGTAATCTGTCAGAAATACTGGGTAAGCAAATGGGTATAACTAAGGAAATTTTTTTTTTTTTTTAGCTGGGATGCAGGCTGTGAATTGACTAGATATAGTACGGTCTTACTAAGTTTAATTCTGCTGGCTGCCAACATTTTAGTTACTAGAAACTGGAAATCAAAGTGTAAACCAACTGTATTTGCAGTATTAAATATAACAGAAGTAAAACAGGAGGTAGGATCTTTAGAAAAAGGTAGGAGCAAACTACATAGAGAAAAAGGAAATTGTGAGAACAGTAGATGCAGAATAATGTTTTGGATGAAGAGAAATATATTTAAAGGAAGGCAGGAATTGTGGAATTATTTAATGTTTAATTGATAATTATCCAAAAAACATGAGATGTATATTTGTAACTAGGAACATGTTAAAATAATTTGTTTTCTTTTATATAAATGTATGTCTATTGCCAGGATTCAGTAAACTCTGTGCAGGGTTCTTGAAGAGCCTACACAGAGTGTTATCATGTAAAGGAAGTAGTGCCTGTGCCAGTGGCACTCAGTCAATATTAATGAAGCTCTGCATGATTTAAAAAGGTTTTTCAGCACTCACAAGTGCATCTGGCTGCAAAACCTCTCTGTGAATGTAGATAGCACTTCCTCACTTCCGTGTAAGTTTGCTGTCTGCACTATTAATTTTGATTTCATGACTGGATGTGACTTGTTAGTCCAAATGTTTTCGAAGAGAGGCTACCCGGCACCCTTACTCGAAGAATTGGTGAATGAAGTTCAAATGAAAAGGAATGTAGGTTATTTCAAAGCTATCTTGGGGGGTGGATGGTGTATGATGGAAAATGGGGGTACAGTGAGTGATGATATCCAACAAAGTGAAGTAAACTATCCCTTGACTTTTATAACCCCTTAATAATATTGATGCTGGCAACAATAAAGAGGTCTTGATTAAGAATTGGAGTGTAATAGCATCAGAGTGGTCCTTAGTGAATAAACTAGGTGTTAACCCTAAATGTATTTTTAGAAGAGCTCAAAACCTGAAAGAGTTATTAGAATTTAAAAATTTTAGACTGACAAGGCAACAAGGTATGTTTAAATGTGAGACCTGTGCGTATTGTAAGCATATGGATATGGGTTGTACATACACACTGAAAGGGAGAAAGTGTACTTGTAAGGCCAAGTACAACTGTAATTCCAGAAGAGTGGTGTATTTAGCCCACTGCCACTCTTGTCCTAGTTTTTAAATAGGCAAGATTGACTGTAAATTAAGAGAGCGTGTGTATGAACACGTGTATAATATTAGAAAAGGGAGGTTGGAAAGTGCTTTAGCTAAACATGTGATCAATCAGCCGGGCCACTTATTTTTATTCAGAGTGATAGATCAAGTTGAGTATGATGAAATGGGGGAGGTTCACATACCCTAAGACTTGAGCAGCCCAAGTTAATTTGGTAGATTAGAATACATGCCTATAATCAAACAGGATTGAATGATCTGTGTTCTATAGTCTGCGTGCATGCTGAAATTGAAGAGTTTGACTCGTTGACTAGTTTATAATTTTGTATTTGTGTATTTTGGTTGTGTATGTTTTAAGAGATGAGGATGATGAATGTTTTTCAGATGGTATTTTAAATGACTTTATATGCATTCAAAATTTTTTCTCAAAAAAGTAATGTGATCATTTTAAAAATTTAACATTGCTTGTCATGTGACTTTTACCCTTGATCATGTGATTTGGTATTTAGTATTTAAGTGTATCTGATATGGTTGTTCTGAAGAAGTTGAGTTATTAAACTTGACGAAAGCGCTGGCATATAAAAAAAGTTCTCGGTTTTGTTGCCTCTTTTTTTGTTTTATTAAGCGGTTTGTCAGTTTTCTTTGGAGTTAAAGATGGATTATTTGTTATATCATACAGTTGTATAAAACTGAACATGCATATCTCAACTGTAAAGTAAGTATGCATACAATAGTCTGTAGCATAGCTCTCAACTGCCCATATTTTGCTGAATATCCCAAGTTTTGACTCACTGTTTTGGTCACTTCCTCAAAAGATTTATGGTCTTCTGGCAAATACTTGAGATTGAAGTCACTAAATAATGAGCATCAAACTGTATGATAACACACATCCTATGCAACTTTCCATGTTTGTAAGAGCAATATTTAAAAACTGTCCCTATTTTTGGGTCATTGTATCCTCGTTATTTTATGATCTGTCCAGATATCTTGCTATAAGAGGTTGACAGGTATGGGTCTGTAGCACAGAGCAACAGTTGTACATTCTGAGGTAACAGTGAGCATGAATCTATAAAGTGTAAAAGGAAAGTTTGCATACATTATGCTGTAGTCCAAAAGAAAAGTACGGTATTACAGTATTCACCGGTCGCAGGTTCAAATACCACACGTCCGAAAATATAAAACTTACTTGTTTACAATACTGTTTTAGGTTTTCATCATTAAATATACAATACTGTTACATTTTCATCATTATAGCATTTGAAGTACAGACCTCTATATCTGTGGCTTGAATGGCCTGCTGTCAAGTGTAATTGGTGTACATGGAACATGCATATGTGCATTATATGCACCCATGAATGATTGCTGGATGCAATCTGATCTGTACTATAGTGAGTATTTGTTAGGAACAGGGTATTATTCAAAGTAATAAAGAAATTTCTTAGCACTTGGTAGTGTTAAAAGCAAAATGTAATATAAAAGAGTAAACATTAATTGTAGAAAGCTTTGTGTATTAACTGTGAAGTTACTAATGTTCTCCTTTTTTTCTCTCACCCCATCTCTTCTCTTTGTTTTTATGGTTAATTTTCTTTTATTATCTATAATTTTTATTGCTTTTTTGTTGCATATTTTTTCATTTATTATAATTTTTCATTGTTTGTAATTATATTATTTTTGTAATAATTTATATATATTTTTTATTTTCTTATTTCCATTTGTTTTGGTACATGTTTTATTTCATTACTGTATTTAAATTTTTTATGGTATTGTTACAACACAGGAGTGTAGACCAGTTCCCTGTGATCCACCTACACTTACTCCACTGGCTCAAGTAGTCCCTGCTTGATTCCTATTTCTCTACTTTCCTGTCTCCTCCATTTTTTTCTTTAAAGAATCTGTATGAAATGCTGCACTGTGCACAGCATTGCTAAGCAATGGTAAATGGGAGTAGTATCAGTGAATTTATGTAAAAGTATCATACGCACTTGTAAAAATTATGCCTACACCCCATTTTGAACCCAGTACCATCTGCCTTCATCAACAATGCATTAACCCGTCCAGCCACAGAGTCAGTTAATTAGCAGATGTATTTTATACACAGCCACAGAGTCAGTTAATTAGCAGATGTATTTTATACAATCAATAGTAATTGTCAATTTTTCTCTATAAAGCATGTTTGCTCAATGTTGCGCATATCACAGCATAGCTAAGCAAGGCTAATAAAAGATTAATTAAATATCAGGAATGAAAATATTACTGAAATGTATTACCTAAACCTACATTACAAATCAGTTGTATGTGGTCTAAAAAAGGTAGTTGAAAATTAAGTACTTGAACTCAATTACTACTTGCAGCCAAAGATTTACTTAAGTAGCAGGTGTATGCAACAGCAGTTCAGTGTGTAATTATCTGTTTAATGTGTAAAATACACCTGCTACTCAACTGACTCTGTAACACCATCTGTAAAATGCATTGATGGTGTCTTATTTTGGTTCATATGGTACTGGGTTCAAATACAGGTGTATCTATAATTTTCAAATACTTTTATGTGTAAATCAAGATTATAAATTGTGATAGTTATGAATTTGTGTCATCAGCTGTTTATGCACTCAGTGGTGTAATAATGAAATGTTTGGTACTGTATGGAAGTGGTATCAAATAAAAGTTTATATAACTAATAGTACTACTTTTTGCCATTGCTTAGCAATGCTGCGCATCGTGCATCATCGCCCAGAGTCTTTAAAGAAAAGAAATGGGGGAGACAGGAGAGTGGTCGCAATCAGGGGGAAAAGCAGAGAGAAATAAAGGCAGGAATGTGCAGGAAGTGTGTAGGAAAGAACCATACCTATCCATTTCTTCAACAGTAACACTTGATCACATGTACAGAATCTTACCTAAATTTGGACTGTCACCTCCAGAGAGGGGTTGACAACAACATAATTGTGTTGTGAAGCCAACTGGACCAAATTAAGTGTGTCAAGTAGGCACTTGGACAAAATGGAGAGCTGTGTATGGGACGTTTTTTTTTTTTTGGGGGGGGGCAGGTGCCCTTTTTTCTGTTTTTTAAGGAGGAAAGAGGAATGTTGAGGATGAGACATAGGCATGTCTGGGGCAGGCAGATTGGGAAGGTGAGGAAGCATTTGCTGACAGACAAGACATATGAGACAATACACATGGTTGGTGAAGGACACAAGGGGGGGTCTTGCTGTATCCAGGACTGTTTTTAAGCTTCTGAGCAGTGCCAAAGTCTGCTCTTTAATTTTTCCCTTGGATCTGCTAGTTCTCTCTTCTCTTGCATGTTTACAGCTTATTAGTCTAGCACTTTAGCAGACTACTTGTAGCAGTTATTGTAGCACACAAAAGTGCAACCAGCACTAAACGTTCTACAAGGAAACAGCTCCAGTACTTATTGGTAATGCCCACCCCTCCAGGCATGTCTAAAGGTCAGTTCCCTGTGCTATCTCCTATTAACCTGGTGAACTTGGGCATCCTAAGGCAATGTAGCAACTGCCTCATGTGCACTGCCAACCCTCTTCTCTTACCTCCCAGCACTCAGACTTGTGAGAGATGCACTTATATATCCAAATTGGAAGCTACTCACTCTCCAGCCAAGACTGAGATAGCTGGAAAAGAGGAGAAGGTCAGTACTTGTACCATATCACATAGCCCTCCGGAACACACACCAGCACTGCCTTCACATAGAAATATGAACTATACACTCACTCAATAAAAATCTACCCAAACAGCAGAGACCTCCAAGGCAGAAACGCACTTGACCACCACAACACAACACTAATCACGAGACACACAACTTTCCTAAACACTGTGACACTCAACCAAAGCCCCTAAGGCAAAACAGCATGCCCAGCACACTAGTCATAGATGACGTGATAGTGAGGCACACTGACGTCCCACTCACTAGGTTGAATAAGGAGAAAGTAACAGTCAGCTGCCTGTCAGGTGCCAGGATCTGCCACATAATGCACACAATCAGGTCCCTCAACAACAACTACAAATATGACTCTGTCATTGTACATGTGGCTGTGAATGACCTGAGACGTACCTCCCTGGACTACATGAAAAGATACATGGAGGAGCTCTCGGATTATGTAGCCCAGGTTGGTATAACCCTAACCCTGAGCAACATCCTACCACCACCCAGAATTATATCACAGTGTAAGCAGAAAATTATTGATTTCAACAGTTGGCTAAGTTTCTGGCATCATTCTAAGGGGATACAGTGTCTGCCTGGGATGACATGACTAACAGACCTTGATGCTTTGCCAGAGATGGCCTGCATCTGTCACCCCTGGGCTTCCAAATACTGGCCAAGGCTCTTGGCACCCCCTATAGTGCCTTTTTAGGTGGTGTTCCAAAGATCAAATTACCACCATAACAGCTACAAACAAATGCAATCTGAGGGTCATGCTGCTCAACACTAGAAGTCTAAATCTCAAAATGCACTCGCTCGAAGCACTCCTTAAAATGGAGAACATCGACATTTGTGCTGTAACAGAGACCTATTTCAAGGCAGCAGAAAGCACCCCTGCACTACCAGGCTATAACTCATTCCACACCTTTCAGCCCCAGAACTTGGACCATAGCTCCAAAGGCGGTGGTGTTTCCATATTCATAAAGAATGCTTAACTTCCAGACTGGTAGCCAAACATAACGTATCAGAGATACTTTAGGTGCAGCTAACACTGGGTAAGACAGCGATTCAGTTCATAGCCTGATATACATCCCCAACCATGTCCCAAGACTCACACTCCAGATTCCTAAGCACCCTGGAGAATATTTGGGTCCAACCTAACACTCTCATACTGGGCAACTTCAACTACCCCTCCATTAACTGGGAAAACTACTCATGTAACAATACACTTGCCCAGCGTTTCCTGGAATTCATTAATTCCAATGCCCTGGACCAGCTTGTTCATACCTCCAGTAGAGGTAGCAACATCCTTGACCTGGTCATTGCTAACATGGGCGACTGTTGATCTACTGAATAAACCAAAACGGACCAGCATGTAGGATGTGAATTCTGGATAATAATTTATTGCTTCAATAAATCCATGTATCAGCAATGGTCAAAACCATGCTGAATAAGCAAACCGGTTTCGGCTAATGTTAGCCTTTTTCAATGCCAAATAACCATGAAAACAAAACATCACCATTTTGAGACTTACTTATAGTCCTTCTCTTAAAGAGACATTGCCCATTGTGAATGAATACAGTGTACCAACTAATTTCAAATGTACACATAATACACCCCACATGTTCAAAAATCCATAACATATTTTTATATCCAAAAATATATAATTAAAGTATAAATATATATCGTACAGAAAATCCTAGCAAATATAAACCTAAGTTCAAACATAATAGTTGGTATAATAATTATAACCAATATACCAAGAGTAACCCAAAGCAAATAACCTGCCATTATAAATATGTAGCACAATGCATATAAGGTTCAAATATGTAATATATTATAAACACATAAGACCACCCATATTAAGTATATTGAAAATACATATGGCCTGGTTATTTGCAACAAAAATAAAAATCAACATATGTATGCAACCTACTAGGTTGGTTCCAATGTATTCAATCCTGGTCTGAAAAGACCCCCTAACCTGATAATCCATTTGTATTCCATATCATTGAGTTTCTTGTGCCATCCTGCTTTGATTCCTCTATGTAAAGTAATTCTGTCTATAATAATAAATGTAAAATGAGCAGAAGTGTGTTCAAGGGTGTGTTTATACAGAGCATTGGTCATACGTTTGTTTTTAATCGCACTAATATGTTCACAGACCCTGAGTTTAACAGGCCTGGAGGTCTGTCCCACATAAAATGCAGAGCAGTTACAAGTGGCCAAGTATACAGCCCAATCCGAGCTACAATTGGAAAACATCCTGATCTCAAAAACCTGGGATGTATTTCTACTAGAAAACTCACTAGTTTTGGGCATGTGTTTACAAAATGAACAATGACCACATGGAAAGCTTCCCTTCAATGTTCTTCCCTCCAAAGTGGTCTGTAATGGGTTATGTGAACTATGTCTCTTGTAATGAGTTAGAAAAGAATTTAAGTTTCTACCTCTACGGTAAGAAAAAGAACACTGTTGGGGTAATATACGGTTCAGGATTTCATGAGAAAGTAAAATGTCCCAGTGTTGATTGATTATATCAACAAATCGATTAGTATTAGCCCCATATGTGGTGACTAGCCTCAAAGTGGAATTGTTCCGTGACTTAGACTTAAGCTGTTGTTTAGATTTATATTGTAATAAATCAGAACGTGATGAATTGTTAACTGTTTTCAAAGTTCTAAGAATGTTATGTTTTTGATATCCACAATCAACAAATCTATTGACAAGCTCATCACAAGAATTAGAGCCACCCTCAGGAGAAGAACATATTCTTTTCATCCTCATAAATTGAGATTTGGGGATGTTGTGGATGATGTGGCGTGGATGACAACTGTCCGCATGTAGCAGAGTGTTGTACTGAGGAAATTTCCTATAGACCGACGTAGCTAAAGTATGGTCCTGAAGTCTGGTAACCAAAACATCCAAAAACACAATGCTATCATGTTCTATGTTGGCTGAAAATCGAATTCCAAAACTGTTGTCATTTAAATAGTCCACAAAATTGGATGTTATGGATTTTTGAACATGTGGGGTGTATTATGTGTACATTTGAAATTAGTTGGTACACTGTATTCATTCACAATGGGCAATGTCTCTTTAAGGGAAGGACTATAAGTAAGACTCAAAATGGTGATGTTTTGTTTTCATGGTTATTTGGCATTGAAAAAGGCTAACATTAGCCGAAACCGGTTTGCTTATTCAGCATGGTTTTGACCATTGCTGATACATGGATTTATTGAAGCAATAAATTATTATCCAGAATTCACATCCTACATGCTGGTCCGTTTTGGTTTATTCAGTTTTCGTTGCTGGTTGGACCGGGCACGCTGATCTCACGTGCGTGACATTTTGGGCTTGGTTGCAGTCGCAAGTTTTCTTTTCACGCTGGGGACGCCTGGATGTTAGTGCTTCTTCATCATTCTCTCTTTGAACATTGCTCATTTCAATATTTTTTGGTACATTTGTTGTCTATTGTGGCAAGATTTTGGTTTTTGAATTCTACCCATACTGATAGATCCATTTTTCGTGGAGTTTGCTCGTCGTTGGGTTTGGGCCAATTTCACTATTTTTTGAGCCATCTTGCGAGGCCTGGACATTGAATTACACATGAGGTTTTGAGTTGGTGGCTTCACTCAATGATCGGATGGTTTGGGACTAACTGTTTGGCAACAATTTTCGTGGTCCATTTTTGATCGAACAGCTCATGGCAATATATGCTTATGTTTATAAGGTACTGTTGGGTATGATTTCATTCTAAAACCTTGAGGAGCGTTATCGTTTTATAGCTCCTTACCGACAAGAAAACTATAAACATTTCATATTGTATGTCATTATTGGCATCGGGACATTATTCAAGCATTTCGATCTTAGATTGGACTATTTAAACGTGCTTTTTCAAACCGGAGACATTGGTGCAACAACGGTTCCTTTTGTATTTTGAGGAACGGGGGCCATTTTGACTTTTTTGGTTTTTTCATGGACATATTTACATCAATATAATGTGTTTATTGTGAATATATGCATGTTACATGATTGTGCATAAGTTTTTTGTACTCTGGGTAGGGGTTTCATAGTGGCATTAGGTTTTGTATATTTGATATGAAGGAGGTATATTCATGTTATAGGGTTTATTCATGTCGCATGGTTTAAACAGAGGTTCAATATGACGTTTTGTGTTTGTGGGGAATGATCATCACGATCGGTCTACTGTTTTTTAACAGTGTTTTGGGCCTGATTAGTAAAACGTTACGGTTGGGCGAATGACAACTATGATAGGTCTACTATTTTGCAATAGTGGCACGGGCCGGTCAGTGCAACTTTCAGGATTACATGTTATTTAAACTAGGAAATTGTGGGTCTTGGACACTATTTATTCATTATATAGTGTTATTACATACTATATTAGACAGACCCATTTTCTTTTGGGTTTTATTAGTTACAGGTGGTAGGAATTACACTGTTTGAAACTGTTTTTTAGATATCAACTGGCATTATTGGTTGAGACACACTGACTATATTTTCCATTGGATTCAATTTTTCTGGAACATTCACAGCAGCAAATATTTGGGCACAAAATATATTATATTTGTTTGACTATGTGTGGTTAAAATATATTTAACATTGTATTTACCACATTTTTGAGATCAGAATAAGGAGACTCAAATAATTTTGTTGGGGGGCCAGATGGTCCAATATCATACCAGATGAGATGAAGGTCGTTCTGGTTTAAATACCTTTTTTGGCTTATTTGAATTTTGTTTAATATGGACTACACTAATACCAGATGAGACGAAGGTCATTCTGGTTTGTAACAAGTATTTTTACTTTTTTGAAGTTGTGAATTATCTATACCAGAGGAGATGAAGGTCGATCTGGTTTAAAAATAATACAATTCAAATAATTATAACCAATCTGGCTCATTTCAATCTGGTCTAAAATAGGTTATATCTTTACCAGATGAGACGAAGGTCATTCTGGTTTATTTTGATTATTTTTGTCTCTTTGTATATGCCAAACTATTTATATTTTTTATCAAGATATTGGTTCACTTGGAGGTTGTGTCCCATTTATTAGTATTACGATATTGGGAGAGTCCATGATTATTGCCATAGATATCCATGTACCTTTTGTCACATATAATAATATGGTTTCTAATATGGTGCATATGGGATGTCTTGGTTTTTGGTTTGGACTAAAATATTCTAGTTAGGTTTATAGTATATTTTTTCTAATAATAGACAGATCCCCCTTTTTTTAGTCTGTGATTGTTCCAAAAAGTTTTTTCTGTCTGTGGCTGTTTCAGAAATTTTACAAGAATTGAGGCTTTTTCATCATATTGGCTTTTTTGAATTATTTCAGAATGGATTTAAATGACATCTTACATGGATTGGCAGCTGACAAGGACAATTTGGAGGTGTTTGGCCTGACCACTAATGCCAGTTCAAACATAACTGAATCTATAACCAATGATGAACAAAAATGTAGTTATATATTTACTAAATTGGGAAGACAGATGAAAATCTTACGAACGAATGTTTGGCACATGAAGCTGTTCAAAGCTTATCAAGCCAAGAACATAACACCAAGGGGGTTGAGGGTACGGCTACAACCTTTGGTGGCACATATTGATGAGGAGTTATCTAAAGATTGGGCAGACGCACAACACTCAGCATCCATGCTTTTTGTAGGTTGTTTGTTAAAATATTATGACAGAACTATCTCCACTAATTTGTCAGACATTCAAGGTTTGTGTTTGGAGGCTGAACAATTTAACAAACAGCAGTATTATTCTCAGCACATTTCCAATTTGGCTAAAGATTTGTCTATTCTTGAAAAACAACTGATGAAAAGAAAGATCAATAAATTTCAGCGCGATCTCATGGACTATGAAAAAGGGAAGCCCTTTATTAGTCAAAAAACAGTTAGATTCAGTGAACCTAAGATTACTCAGAGGGGTAATAATAATAAGAAAAGACCTAGGTCAATTCTTAGATACCCACATACCTCCTCAGATTTTACTTCTGAGGAAGAAACTTATTCCACCTCAGATGGAGAAGTGTCCTCACGTCAGGCGTCCCCAGTGGCGAAAAGAAGACAGATGCCCCCTTTAGATCAAAGGGCAGGAGGAGGGGGGGCAGAAAACATAGATCTAGGTTCAAGTACTCCAACTTTACAGAATCTGTTACAACAAATGATAAAATAATCAATAATGTTCATAACATCTCTTCTATTGTGCTTTCCCTTACTCAGATTACACTTTTGAATAAAGGGTTGAACTTTGTTCCAAGTTCTGTGGTTCCGGAACATGATTTATTAAATGATGTTAACAATTTTTGTAGATTACTTAATCTGAAAATATTTTTTTCAGATAAGAATGAGTCTCAAAGATCTACTGAATTTAGATTCAGAAAATCCACTTTTGTGGCTCCAATGAATAAACATGTTTCTATTTTCAGGGAATGTATCATGAAGGAGTTACACTATGCCAATGTATATCAACCACAATTTAATAATTTAAGCCATATGGAAAGACAGGCTTTATTAGATCTTAAAAATAATCATCAGCTAGTCATTACAATGGCTGATAAAGGAGGTGCCATAGTGGTAATGGACTATCAAACATATAATAATGAAGCTCTTCGACAATTGTCTGACACTAGCTACTACCAACAGCTAAAGTTGGATCCTACTTTACGTTTCAAGGCTGAGATAGACAGGTTTTTGGAAGTTTTTACTATTCAGGGGGTAATTACGGAAAAGGTAGCTAAGGAATTACAGGTGGAGGAACCTATCCCCCAATACCTATATTTGTTACCCAAAATCCATAAAGATGCAAAAAACCCCCCAGGTAGACCTATTGTCTCTGGGCGTGGTTCTTTAACTGAACCTCTATCCAGCTTCCTTACTGTATATTTAAAGCCATTATTGAAACACATTCGATCACGTATACGGGACACAACGGAGTTTCTTAATATAGTTCAAGATTCACAATTGGAATCCTCGTGGTGGTTGTGTACCCTTGATGTGGCCTCATTGTATACCAGCATACCACATGAATTAGGCATTTTAGCTGTTTCATATTGGCTTTATAAATCAAAATTATATTCTACAGAATTTAATAATTTTTTGACCAAATTGACCGAATTTGTATTAAGTAAAAACATTTTTCATTACAATGGCCAAGTTTATTGGCAGGTCAATGGAACAGCAATGGGGGCGTCCTTTGCCCCCATATATGCCGATTTGTTCATGGGTTACTTTGAGGCCACGTATATATATGATACACATCACAATTCCTTTTTGCCACAGCTTGACATCTGGAGAAGATATCTGGATGATTGTTGGATGGTGTGGTGTGGAACTAGGGAACAACTCTCCAATTTTGTGGACTATTTAAATGACAACAGTTTTGGAATTCGATTTTCAGCCAACATAGAACGTGATAGCATTGTGTTTTTGGATGTTTTGGTTACCAGACTTCAGGACCATACTTTAGCTACGTCGGTCTATAGGAAATTTCCTCAGTACAACACTCTGCTACATGCGGACAGTTGTCATCCACGCCACATCATCCACAACATCCCCAAATCTCAATTTATGAGGATGAAAAGAATATGTTCTTCTCCTGAGGATGGCTCTAATTCTTGTGATGAGCTTGTCAATAGATTTGTTGATCGTGGATATCAAAAACATAACATTCTTAGATCTTTGAAAACAGTTAACAATTCATCACGTTCTGATTTATTACAATATAAATCTAAACAACAGCTTAAGTCTAAGTCACGGAACAATTCCACTTTGAGGCTAGTCACCACATATGGGGCTAATACTAATCGATTTGTTGATATAATCAATCAGCACTGGGACATTTTACTTTCTCATGAAATCCTGAACCGTATATTACCCCAACAGTGTTCTTTTTCTTACCGTAGAGGTAGAAACTTAAATTCTTTTCTAACTCATTACAAGAGACATAGTTCACATAACCCATTACAGACCACTTTGGAGGGAAGAACATTGAAGGGAAGCTTTCCATGTGGTCATTGTTCATTTTGTAAACACATGCCCAAAACTAGTGAGTTTTCTAGTAGAAATACATCCCAGGTTTTTGAGATCAGGATGTTTTCCAATTGTAGCTCGGATTGGGCTGTATACTTGGCCACTTGTAACTGCTCCGCATTTTATGTGGGACAGACCTCCAGGCCTGTTAAACTCAGGGTCTGTGAACATATTAGTGCGATTAAAAACAAACGTATGACCAATGCTCTGTATAAACACACCCTTGAACACACTTCTGCTCATTTTACATTTATTATTATAGACAGAATTACTTTACATAGAGGAATCAAAGCAGGATGGCACAAGAAACTCAATGATATGGAATACAAATGGATTATCAGGTTAGGGGGTCTTTTCAGACCAGGATTGAATACATTGGAACCAACCTAGTAGGTTGCATACATATGTTGATTTTTATTTTTTGTTGCAAATAACCAGGCCATATGTATTTTCAATATACTTAATATGGGTGGTCTTATGTGTTTATAATATATTACATATTTGAACCTTATATGCATTGTGCTACATATTTATAATGGCAGGTTATTTGCTTTGGGTTACTCTTGGTATATTGGTTATAATTATTATACCAACTATTATGTTTGAACTTAGGTTTATATTTGCTAGGATTTTCTGTAAGATATATATTTATACTTTAATTATATATTTTTTGGATATAAAAATATGTTATGGATTTTTGAACATGTGGGGTGTATTATGTGTACATTTGAAATTAGTTGGTACACTGTATTCATTCACAATGGGCAATGTCTCTTTAAGAGAAGGACTATAAGTAAGTCTCAAAATGGTGATGTTTTGTTTTCATGGTTATTTGGCATTGAAAAAGGCTAACATTAGCCGAAACCGGTTTGCTTATTCAGCATGGTTTTGACCATTGCTGATACATGGATTTATTGAAGCAATAAATTATTATCCAGAATTCACATCCTACATGCTGGTCCGTTTTGGTTTATTCAGTTTTCGTTGCTGGTTGGACCGGGCA
The DNA here is from genome assembly GCF_019279795.1 of Protopterus annectens. Lineage (NCBI taxonomy): Eukaryota > Metazoa > Chordata > Ceratodontiformes > Protopteridae > Protopterus > Protopterus annectens. Next base: position 605,356,854 of record NC_056748.1, read on the forward strand.
CGCTGATCTCACGTGCGTGACATTTTGGGCTTGGTTGCAGTCGACTGTTGATCTACACCAGTAGTCAACTCCTCCCTGGTTAGATCTGACGACAACTTAATCACCTTGGAAATTAACACCACCCCAAGGGTAACCACCATGAAAAACTTCTCCAATTCTGAACAAATGTAGCTGCTAACTCTTACAAATAGTGCCTATAAGCAGTACTTGCACTTCTGTAGAGTGCTGCCAGTCCGACATTCCTCGATCCAATGGTCGAGGGTATCCTTCTTCCTTATCTTTGAGGTCTCTGTAGTGATTTCTACACTGTTCACCAGTGCAGGTGATACTGGTAAAACTGGACAAATCCCAGGCCAAACTATTCCATGCATCTGATTTGTAATCTGATCCATGATAGTGCTCCTGCAACAGCTGAGGACCATACTCATTCACTAGGAGCCCAACAAACACTTTGCACCTTTATGACTGAAATCTCAAAACCTCTCCAAGAATACCAGCCATATCGAATGCAGTTGAAGACCAATCTATAATGATGTTTCCTGCCAATTCCAGTAATCACAGATGCTGAGAGAACACACTTTTAGATTTTGCAAAATTTGAAAATGGTGCTTGTCACTTACCATCACACAAACATAGGCAACGTATTTGAGCGATGGTAACCACTACGGAGGTTGTAACCAATACAGACATTAATACATAAGTACATAACTGACACAATATTAGTGTTAGCCATCAGGAAAATAATTATAAGAAATAGTAGGTCAACTGCTGTAACTGAGATGGACTGTAATGTGAAGTGGGACACAATTAAAAAAGAATGGATTCTGCTGTGTTCAAACCTTGGTCCTTATGTGTATCCCCATGGGTTCCTACATGCCTGGCTAAGGCATTTGTCTCTACCTTCCTCCCTATATCATAGAGGTGCTCCTTAGCATGCCTTAGCCAGGCATGTTGGAACCCTCTTCCTTATCTTTGAGGTCTCTGTAGTGATTTCTACACTGTTCACCAGTGCAGGTGATACTGGTAAAACTGGACAAATCCCAGGCCAAACTATTCCATGCATCTGATTTGTAATCTGATCCATGACAGTGCTCCTGCAACAGCTGAGGACCATACTCATTCACTAGGAGGATACACACAGGTTTACCTTTATGGTGATTGATAGAGTTGTGGACAACCTCAGGGGGGAGATGTGAAATTAAAAGTTGAGACAAAAGAACTTGAATGGATTGTGAGACTCAGGGCTAGTATGGGAAAGGGCCTCAATGACAAACTGAATATTAAGCCCATTCTCTTAGGGAGAGACCTGTTAAAGTGACATTTTAATGTATTAACATTTTAGTGTGTAATGTTGCATTATGGTTTATACATGGTTTTGTTATTTATTTTTAAATGAGTTGTTTTATATGGTGTATTTGAATATAAAATGATGTGTGACTTTAAATGGAGGTGGGGTTTTAATCATTGAGCATGGGATGGTATATAAAGGAATTTTTTGTTTCATTTCATTGTCTAATGAAGTGGCTTGGTCCACAAAAGCACTCACCTTTTGTTGTCTGTTGTGGATTAAATTGTTTTAATTTATATATAGCCGTGGCCTGTTGCTTCCTAGTACATCTTACCAGCATCACTTGTCTTCTGCTTTTCATCTCCTAGATTAGTATTAATGTTGAGGCTCATGCTGTTAAATGCAGTGCAATGGTGTTTAGCAGGTTTGCGCCAGGCACAATTATATTTATTATATTTATAAAATTCATATGATGTCTATTTATAGATGTCTGGGTCCTGTCTGCTACCTGGGTGGCCCAATCGTCCAGCTTGTGCACTGCCATTGTGCACGCAAACCAGCTGTGCATAGCCAAAGCCATTTGTGCTAAGTGCAGCATCATGCAAACAGTGGCCCAAAAATTAAGAGAAAAAAAACAAGTAATAACAGGCAGAAACAGAAATCAATGGATGACATACACAGTACAGTATGTTTGTACACATGAAATATGCCTACATAGGTCTGGAATCCAAATCACTATCCAATGCACATTCAGAACACAGGATGGGTGCCATAACCCTGTTTTTCACACAAACACCTTTGTAGCAAGCAGCAACACTCATTCAGCACACAAACAAATTAAACAGAGTGTACAGTTATACTAAAATATTACGTCAGTTGTACATTTAGTGAAATGTTTATCTTTAAAAATATTGCACTTTGTGATTACACACCCTGTTATGATTCTTGTTTGTAAACGTACAGCACAGTCTTACCTTTCTGTGTTCTTTGGTCATTCAGCAGTTATCTGACCAGTACACTGGGACATACAGTGTGTAAACCATTCTATATCATTGCACTTACAATTTCAAAAGATATTAACTAAGAATAATATGATATGCAGTTGCCAGCTAAGGAAAGCCTGGTTGGATGTCACAAACAAGCACTGACTGTTCTTTTGGGGATGGGGGGACAAAGGTCTGTTCCTGCTATGGCACTAACAAGACTGTGTTGGTCAGGTTACTCTGCTTATTTGGCATCCTGCCTGTTGTCTGATTTAGGGAGGGTTGAGAAGTCAGAAACTGCAATGTGTATTCTTACTGTCAAAATTTTCTCTGTAATGCTTTCCCAGTACAAAAGTATGATGAAGTAGAAGGATGGTTGTAGGCTCCCAGGTGGTGAGTCAGTGTGCTATGGCTTGTCTCCTAGCCAATGCAAGGACATACTGAGCATTCCTATGCCTGCCTACAACCACACCAGCTGCTGATTCCTCCTCTGACTCATCATCATCCAGTGGCTGTGGTGACCTTGGCATTGTCAGGAGGATGTGTTCCCCTTCCCCTTGCTGATCCTGCTGCAGCTGTTTCCATAAAATTAACTTGGGCATCTTAGCTCATACTGTGGGCATTGTGGGACATGTCAGTGGATTGTAATCAAGGCCTTGGCCAGATGTATGTAGGCACTGGCACTGTGACTGCAATAGCTCAAAAACATGCTTTATGACATTACAGGTTGGACCATGTGTCTCAGTAAGGTATTTGTGTGTGTGTGTGCATTTCTGATGGGTTTCATCAACCATGACTCTACTGCATAGCATGCAAGCACACCTAAATCAGCATGTGACATATCCCCCATAGGACACATCTGGTGCAGTTGGGAGATGTGGCACATATGGGAGTCATGTTAACTGTCAAGGTTGCCAGTGAGTTGGCAGTTACTTGAGTGGTAGACCTTACTGTTAATGTAGACCCTACCCTGTTCCCCAGGTGTTGTCTTCATGTGTACATGACTGTGATGCGTGGCTCAGCTTACTTCAGAGTAGTGCAATACATGGTACAATTGTAGCATTCTTGTGACTCTCTCCCCAGAACTAAGGGCAAAATGTATGTGCTCTCTGCCATGTTGTAGCATAGCATGCAGGAATGTTTGGAAAATCCTGGATGCTGATGCCTATGACACACCAAGCATGTCCCCTGGTAGTCTGCATAAAGTACCTGTGGCTAAGATTCTGAGTTCAACACATACCTTATTTTCTACTGGGATGGGTTTTCTGTGTTTGGTTCTGGCACTGAGTTGAGTCAAGGTTGCCAGAGGTCGCACAGTTCCTGCATTGTGTCCTTGGCCTGCAAAGTCTTCACTTTCTCTTTCTATGGCTATTGACAGCAGCAGCAACAGCATTGGCTTCAGCTTGTAGCACAGACAAATGTATTAAAAAAGCAGCAGCTTGTAACCATCTGTTTGTGATTACTTTATGTCTGTACTCTATTTTCTCAATCCGTAAAAAAAAAAAAAAAAACAGCATGGAGTCTACATGGATGCTTTATATCTTAGTGACTAGCTCCACAAGATTGGTTGAGTAGCATGCAGTTCAGCTGCTAATGCTGTAATTAGCATCTGTGAAGCACAGACTAAGACAGATGCAATCCATTACTAATGTACTCCATTAAAAAAAGGCAAATGTACGCTAGGCAAACTGATGTGGACGACAGTTACTGCATTGTTTAACTTAGTGACACATTTATTTTGAACAGTATATCTCTAGAGAGGAGTATTGTACTCCAGTAGGTGTGTATCCATTTTGTTATCTACATAATGCATATGCTGGAATGTAGTTAAGAATGATGTGAAGTAAATCTGTATGCATTTTTTAGAACTGTAATCATGGCATAGCCTTGTTTTTCAAGCCATTTCAGAGGTACAGAGGATGTAGAGTAGGCTGAAAATATAATGCTGTGTAATAATTATGTACACGTTTTGTGGAAAGGTCCTTTGATAGCACTTTTAGCATGCCATAGTTGTTTGTTTAGCACAGTTGGTCCTTAGCCTGTTGTTTTGTTTGGGGGGAGGGGCAAAGATGAGTTCCTGCTATGGTACAAACTAGAATGGACTGTTCCAAACACAACAAATGTGCAGGTATAGTCCAGAAAGTTTTAATGTAAAACAGCAGAAATCTCACAGTGGCACAATCACAAAATAGCACTCTTGAGCCTCGGCTTCACATAAGCCTTCAAGGAGTACATTCATTACAAAAAAACTTTGTCTTATATACCCCACATTTGCCAATTAAACAATTACTATACAATTACATAAACATTTAAAGATACAATTCCAACAATTTTAAATAACATTTCCAACAGCAGTCTGTATTCAGACCCTGTGGAATTAAAGTACTATACTTTAAAATAAAAAGTGTTTCTTTGTACAGTAAAATATTTCTGACATGATCACTATCCCGTTCTCCCTGTATTTGTTCTAAAATAGTAGCTTTTAAGTCTACAAAATTACTATTGTGGTACCTTTTAAAATGTTGAGCTAATGGGCTCTCCATTTTACCTAACCTTATATCTCCCAAGTGTTCTAATAATCTCTTTTTAAACATTTGTTTAGTTTTTATCATTGGGAGATAGACTGGACTGTTATTTAGGGTGGGTGAGCATAGCGGAGTATCTGTTATGGCCCAAACAAGGATATGTTTCTCTTGTTACTCCTTTTTTTTGTCCCCTGTTGAATCTTTAAAGTTTTATCAACTGAGGAATACCGACAGCCTTCCTTTACTGCTTTGTCTGTAAACAGTTTATTTGTACTTATGTGATTTTTTAATGTGTTATTTTTTTGTCTTTCAAGACAAAAAATGTTTGTTTGACATAGGCCCCCATTTACCAAGGCTGAGAATGACCTCATCGTAGAGGGCTTACATCAACATCATGCAGTACTGCTGTCCAGAGGGCTAGCCAATATGGCTCAGCATGCAGCCCTGTGGAATGAATTAGTCCGCAACATAAATGATGTTGGGTGACACAGTCGCACTTATGAGCAGGTGTGTCACAGAGCAACAGATATGATAGCTGCAAGGAGGCATGCAACTTCAGTGACATGTGATCGCCAGATCACTGGTGGTGGGCCTGCTGCAGAACCCCCTCTCACTGCCACAGAGGAGGTCCTGGCAAACATTGCTACACAGGACAGCTCCCAGCAGTCAATGGCCCAGTCCGTTCTGGATGTGGGTGCCACTTCTGTCTATCAAGAGCAGCTTCCAGGTATGCTTTGTTAGATAATCTTTAAAGTACTGTGGCATTCTGAAGTAGGGTCAATAATTTGTGTGTGTGTCAAGTTTTTTTGGGTGGGGGAATTTATAGCTGCAGTTTAAGCTTATTTTGAAGTTGTCAGCCACATTCTTATTAAAATTTGAGTTCCTGCAGATATAGATGAGTAAAGATATTACCCCCTGTTATACTGTTAAATGTGGTGCTGTTGCCATTACCTCTTCCTTTAATAATTTTAGGACCATCAGGAATTCAGAGACATAGGGGCTCCTGCAGTTGATAATCATAATACGTTTATGTCAGTACTGTAGATAAATCCCAAGATATCTGATAATGTGTCCTTTCAGGCCTGCTGTATCTATTGCTGTGATGTCTGCATACCTGTCAGCTCTACAGATTTTTTACATTCAGGACACCTACAGACATACACACATTTTCATGGTCCATCTTTCCTGTTTCACTTCCTTACTCACCCACACTCACACACCTTTTGTGTCAGCCTAGGCCTCCTGCACCCCCACACAACACCCTGTGCAAGTGATGATAGCTGTGACATATCCCTGTTTTCTATCTTTTGGATTCAGGGATAGTAAAGCAATGCATCTGATGCACAGGGTGACTGTTTACGTAAACGATGATTACATCTGCATGTGTGGTGTTGAACTGATGATTGCACCTGTCAGTTATATTGTACTTGGCCAGTTATACAGATGCTACCATCATCATTTCACTACTTTACAGTGGATGATGTTGTAAGGGTTGTGAAGTTAACAACTTTTGAATCATACAATTTGAAATTTCCTAGTAATTATTTTTATTACAGAGTTATGGGGCACATCAGAATTCACAACATCAGACTTAGATATTAGGATTTTTAGTATGCACTATAGTCAACTCTCATCAAAACAGTAATAGAGTATAACAGTATTTTTGGCATGTACATCACCATAGCTTCATAGGTACATAGGATGTTACTAGCCTATTGACCTGATGGTGTTTAGAAGCCTGGCCATTAAATCACAATATAAAATTTGATGTCAGATATCATGTATGGGCAAGATTTGTCTAGCAAGGGCTACCCATGTTCAGGTGAGAAACAGAGACAATGCTGGGCAGAAATTAACAGTTTCACATCATGTCATCCAGGCAGTGATGAAACAGTGTCATGAAGGCTAAGCTTGACATGGTTTTGACGCCAATTCCAGAGGAGTGGCAACTTATGGTAGATATATCTGTCTCTCCAGCATGCCTTGTATATGTCAGTATGCATTGATGGTACTTGAACAGCTGACTGTAGTCCCAAATGACTTGTGTAGGGGCAGCACTTCCAAAACAAATGGGTCAGAGATAGCACTGTAAGGTGTCCATAAATCACCTTGAAGCAGTCTGTCATACTGATTACAGTGACAGCTGCATCAATCTGTCCTTATTAAACACGTTTGACACCCTGATTTATATTACTTGTAAATCTCTGAGGTCTGTCAAATTTATGCATGTGTCTGTTACACTACATAGCAAAGAGAGCATTATATTCAGGAGTAGGCCTGAGGAGGAATGACTATAGGGGATTTAGAACTGAATGTGATACTGCTGCAATGGCTTTGCTAATCTGATGCAATATGTTGAAAACCTTCCTCACCACTGTAGACACGTTGCAGTCTACTTGTGTTCCCAGGTGAATCAATATAGATTTGGTGATCAGGGCATTCAGGGTTATGTCATAATAAGCTGGAACATTAATACCAAAGGAAATGATGATTCACTTATATTACAGTCATTTAACAGCACAGAGTTGTCATTAGTCTGTGTAAGCCCCTTTTGAACAGCACTCACATTGTTAGGGGATACAGTGATAGCACCTAAGTGTCCTTCAACCACAAACTTGACTAGTCACAGACACTCTGTTTTGGTCTAGACTGCTGAGAAGTACATGGTGAACATGAATGGTGCAGCAGTGAAACTTGTGGTAACCCATGGGTGATGGTTCTGCTGCTACAGGTGAATACTCCTACTTTGAATGAGTGTTTTGTCTGTGAGCCAGCAGTTGATATTCACTTGGCTTCGATTCTCACTGACGCACGAATGTGGGATTGTATGGAAGGCCTTGGCCAAGTTAAGATAGACAAAGTCAATACTGTGCACACGTTATGTCTCTGGTCACATTATTGAATACCAGCAGTTTTAGCATGTACAAACTTCACTTGAGAAAACCATGCTGGAACAGATGTAGTGTTTGGATTTCAGCTCTGTCCTTGTATCTGACATCCATGAAAATCCATTCTATTGTCTTACATTTGAGGCTTGTGAAAATTAAGGGGCTATAAGTACATGTGTATGTTGCTGATCAACCCTTGTGTAGGGGGGAATGAGTTGCTGATTTCGAATCTGTTTGGATAAAAACAGTACTCAGACTGTGATTGAATAGGGTGCATAATTCAGTAATTTGCTGATTAAGAACATTACGAATGCATGCCAGAATGCCATCTGCTCCCATGGAAGCTGGGTTCCTAGTCTTGGAGAGAGCAGTGATTACTTGCTCTTTGTAGAGGGAGGTTGGAAGTGATGTCGAAGACATGTCTTTGTGGTAAGCTTGGTGGTGGGTGGGGGATAATTTTTATCCAAGCATGTCTGCTAGCAGGTTTTCAATTTATACTAGGTCAGTGTGTGCAATACCATCCACAATTAATTCAGCTCACATCTGAGTTATACCTTTGATTTTGCAGATGAAGCAGAGGAAAGCCTTATGGTTATAAACAGTAATAAATATAAAAAAGTGAGCTACCAAGGCAGTATTTGCGTGAAACACGAGATATTAGGTAGTCCGATCTCACCTTCATGTTTACATATGGGTTCGGAGCCAATCTTCAGCTCTGACTCAGCTGATTTACAAGCTGGAAGACTTCTGGTTGGCTCGTGGCTAAGCAGGTATCCCATGGTGCACCAGTACAATCCCCAGATCTCATTTGCCACTTCGACGAGTTTGGTTGTGCTTCTCTTGGCTCTGGCTAAGTTTTTCATAATTCTTTATATACTATCGTATTCAATGCTTTATTAGAACCTTTATTGTATATTTAGTGTTACTAATATATTAGGCAGTTGTATTGCTTTCCCTTTTGAGTGCAACTTAGTTTACTAGTTGTTATTGGTATCCTGTGTGCCAGTTAGATTTAGGCGCCATTGCGCATTTTTTTATTATTAGGTAGAGTTTTTGGCGGTTTTCCGCTCTTAGTCAACAGGGGCTCCTGTTGTTTTGTCTGTTGTTATTCTGACCTTTTTTGGTCACTGTTGGCAGTTAGTTTCTGCTATTTTGACATTGTTTATTTTGGCGGGGATCCACTTGTGAATTTACTAGGATTGCAAGTATACTACCTGTTTTTTTTTTTTTTTTTAGGAATATAGAAATTTATTGTGTCATTTACGGTTTCTCTTGTGTGCATGGGCTTTCCTATATGGTCTGTTTAAGTTAGAAGACCTAATTTCACTACACCGGGCTAGGCCCGTTTAAGTTAGAGGACCTAGTCCTTGTGTAACTCCTTCTTAGGGCTAGGCACATTTTAGTTAGAGGACCTAGTCTTCCTCCTCTTTCTCTTTTTCTCTCTTTCAATCTCTCTGGGTTGTGTGTGTGTAATATGTCTAAGGAAAGTAAGGAGCATAAACCCTCGGGGTTCAAAAAGTGCATGAAATGCTCCCAAAAGATGTCCTTAATGGATGGCCACAGTAGCTGTGTCTACTGCCTAGGGGCCATCCACTTACAGGAGTCATGTTTGTTCTGCCATGCTTTCTCTCCTAGAGTGTTACAGGAGAGAGAGAACAAATTCATACTCAAGGGTCTATTGAAACCATGCTTTGAGGAAGCACTGTCCAGTTCTTCGGCTTCCTCTAAGTCTGGGAAATCAAAATCCTCAAAAAGGCCTTCTCCAACACCGACTGGTGTCTCGGAGCCACCTCCTAAACAGTCGAAACAATCCAAATCTGCCTTATTGACTCCTCAGCCTTCGGAGCTGAAGGAGAGCATCATGGTGGTTTCAGAGTTGGTTACAGATGTTTTGGAACCGATCTCTGAACCTATTGATACAGCAGTTGACTCTGCTACTCGGAGCCGGTCTGTAAGCTCCCTACCGGTTTCAGTAACAATTAAGTCTCCAGTACCCTCCCAGGTCAAGATCCCCAACTATGTCTTCCAGGTCTTCCAGAAGAAGATGTGGAAAGGGTAGTGCTGAGACTCCTGAAGTTGTCTGCCTTACCAAAATTATTGTTGGCTTCGACCCAGTCAGCTCTGGAGCCACTCTGCCCAGCTTTGCCCTTGTCTGCTATTCCTCCTGCAAGCCATTCGGAGCCGGAGTACTTGGTGCCAGCAGAGGAAATGCCAGCTCCAACTTACCTTGTTGCTGCCTTGGAGCCAGGTTCAGCTCCGACACGCTCGCTGCCATCCAACGTGTCCAGGGGCCAAAGCTCTCCTGTTGGTACCGACAGGGAGGGTTGGAATCGATCTACTTTGGTTCCAAGCCTTCCTCTCGGTGCTTTGGCCAGGGTGAACTTGGACCCTGCATCTATCTTGGAGCCGACAGCTCTGGCTCCGACGCAAACTCTCATCTCTTCGGAGCAGGGGAGGTCTTTAGAGCTGGAGAGGTTGACATTTGAGATGATGAGGAGCATGCTGTCTCATTCTCCAGCCCCTACCAGTGGCACCAGCACTCTTCCCCCGAGAGCACCCACTTCAGTCTCGGCCCGTACTCTCTCTGGAGACAGCAGAGACCCGCAGCCTCAGGAGTCATCGGCTGGTGGACCCCACTCTTCTGAGGCTTCCCGGTAATATACTTCCAAGGAGCCTCCCCGGAAGAGGTTATGTAAGAGGAAACATATTGACTCCCAGGATGAGTCTTCGACATCAGACACTGGCCTCGAGGAGTCGGAAGGGTCCCCCAAGTCATCCCTTGATGATGTCTCCTTTGTGGACATTTTAGAGATCCTTAGGCAGAGGTGTAACTGGCCCACTGTTAACCCTTCTGATGAGGAGTCTGTGTACCTGAAGGCTTTTGGGTCTCAGCTTTCTGCCTCTTGGGAGTCTCCACCTTTTGACGAACTGATGGATCTAGTTAGTCAAAAGGTGTAGGATACTTCTGACACCATGGTGCCAGTCCCCAGGAGACCAAATAAGTTCTTGTCTGCCCCTCCTGGTAAAGAGTTCTTGTCCAAGGGCATTCCCATGGATGCCACAAAGAAGAAGTTAGCGGAGACTTCTTCATCTGTTCATCCGCCAAACAAGGAGTCTTGACAGATGTACAGATTTGGGAAGCATATTTTTAATTCAGTGGCCTTTACCATTCGATCGCTGAACTATCTCACGCACTTCACGAGGTTGCAGAGGGTCTCCTCAATGAGTTAGGAGATTCCATACAAGGTGCCTGTACTGAGAGAGTTCCTGACAAGATTTCTACTCAGTTGCCCACCTTAAATTCTGTGGTTAACTCCTCCATGCGACTTATCTCTTATGCTGTTGATGGAGCGAGTAGAGCAGCAGGTTCCAGAGTTGTCTTGAGGTGCCACTCCTGGATGCGCTTATGTAATTTTGCGGAACCATTCAAGTCTACCTTCATCTATGCCCTGTTTGATGGTTCCTCATTATTTGGTTCCAAGGTGAAGGATACACTCACTCAGTGTGATTAAGAAGGAAAGATGCTTTCTGCCGTGGGAATGTGTTTTACTGTCCCTTCCAGACCATAACCCAAGGGTCAAAGGGGCTGTAAAATGTGGTTCAAAAAGTCCCAGAGGGTCTTTCCTGACACACAGGGTGAATCCTCCTTCAGAGGCAGAGGAGGAGGAAATGGCAGACATCGCCCTAGAGGCAGAGGCGGTCCGCATTACCAACAAGGCCGTGATTTTTTTCAAGGACGACCTTATCAGCGCTCCTGATATGGAGCCCGACTGCGCTTCTCTGGGGCCAGTCAGGGGTCGCATTTCTTTGTACAAAGAAGCCTGGCTAAATATCACCCAAGACAAATGGGTACAAAGAGTTGTTACCAGAGGATATATCATACCCTTTTCCCTATCACCGTTTGTTTCCTAAAAGATCCCAGATGTACCACCCAATCACAGGGATCAGGCAACTGTGGAGATCAACAAGTTGCTCTTAAAAAGAGTCATCCAGCCCATCCCAGCAGACCAGATAGGATCCGGAACTTACTCCAGGTTCTTTTTAGTTGCAAAACTAACCGGAAATTGGAGGCCAGTATTGGACCTCAGCAGATTGAACGTATCAGTGAAGAAGGACAAGTTTCGGATGGTAACACTGCAGTCTATACTCTCGTTGTTAGGGAAAGACTTTTGGATGTGCTCTCTGGATCTTCAGGATGCCTACTACCACATAAAAATGGACAAGACATACAGAAGCCATCTACGCTTCCAGCTGGGAGCCAGTCACTATCAGTTTCGCGCTCTGCCCTTTGGTCTCACCACAGCCCCCAGGGTGTTCACCAAATGCATGGCAGTAGTGACAGCTCACCTGAGAGGTCAGAGATTCCAGGTGTTTCCGTATTTGGATGACTGGCTCCTGACTGCCCCCACCAGGCATCTAGTCCTCCAAAACAGGGACACCATGATTCAACTTTGTGCTTAGTTAGGGATCTCCATAAATTGGAAATAATCTGCATTATTGCCCTCTCAAGCTGTGATTTTTATAGGCGCAGAGGTTGACACAGTGAACATGACAGCTCGTCTCCCTGCCAAAAGGGCACAGAACTTAATCTCCCAAGTTCAACGTTTTCTCCCATTGTGAAAAGTCAAAGCAAAGTGGGTTCTTCAGCTCCTCAGGACTACGGCTTCCACAATTCCATTGGTACCATTAGCCAGGTTGCACATGAGAATTCTCCAGTGGCTTCTGTCTTCCCAATGGTCCTTCCAATCTCTCCCACTGAGTCATCCTATCCTGCTGACGGAATCATGCAAGAAGGACCTTTGTTGGTGGATAGCTCCCAATCAACTGATCACGGGTGCCCCCTTTGTTCTGGCCCAATCTGTTGTCACTGTGACCATGGATGCCTGCCAGATTGGGGGGGGGGGGCATTATCTCAGCAGGACTGTCCAAGGCACATGGCAAGATCACAAGGCTCATCTGCATATCAGTGTTCTGGAGAGGAGGGCGGTGCTTCTGGCGTTGCAAACACTTCAAGACCTTCTTCTTCTAGGGACAATTGCGATACAATCAGACAACATGTCGGTGGTTTGGTATATCAACAAACAGGGCAGTACCAGATCTTACCCACTCTGTCGAGAGGCCATGCGAGTTTGGGAATGGGTGATTTCTTCCCAGTGCTTTCTGGTTGCAACGCACATTCTAGGGACGACCAACGTGATAGCCGACAAGCTCAGCTGGGCAATCCTAATGCCTCACGAGTGGTCGCTGAAACGGGAAACAGTGGATCAGTTTCTCCGGAAATGGGGACAGCCTTGCTGCAATCTTTTTGCCAGCCCAGTCAATACCAAATGCAGCAGCTATTTTTCCCTCATTCCCCCTATGAAGGAGTCTCCCAGAGACGCTCTGACTCACGCTTGGCCAATGGGACTTCTGTATGCCTTTCCTCCAATCCCTCTCATTTCGAAAGTGATTCAGAAAGTCAGTCGGCTGGGAAGCAAGTTGATCCTCATTGCTCCTTACTGGCCTCATCAGATCTGGTTCCCCTTCCTCAAGCCTCTCCTCCTGGATGATCCTTGGATTCTGGAACCAGCTCCATATCTATTGACTCACATGTCGGGTTCGCTACACCCTTCAATCCACACCCTAAAATTGACAGCGTGGCTGCTCCAGTTCCATCCATAGTCAGGCTTTATGATGTATCATCCTCAGTGTCACATATTCTTATGTCCTCCCATAAACCTTCAACTAGGAGGCTGTATGGCAGTAAATGGAAAAGATTTTCTATTTGGGCACAGAGAATGAATGTAGATCAATTCACTGGCTCTATCCCTGTGATTCTGGATTTTCTTTCTGAGCTTTTTCAGCAAGGATCTGCCACTGCCACTGTCAGAGTCCAATTGGTGGCGATTTCTCATTTTCACTTAGGTTTTCCAGATACCAATTTAATGTCTCATAAGCTATGAAAGACTTTTTTGAAAGGGGCCACTCTATTGAGACCACCTCTGCAAGAACCAGTGGCTTCTTGGGATTTAAATTTTGTGTTGTCCAAATTGACTTCTCCCCCTTTGAACCTTCACACTCATCTTCTCTAAAATTTTTATCTTGGAAGACCTTGTTTTTGGCAGCTATCACATCAGCTAGACAGTTATTCGAGCTACAGGCCTTGTCTGTTAGGCCACCGTATTTGATTTTTCACAAAGACAGAGTGTCATTACCTACTAATCCCTCCTTTGTCCCCAAAGTTTGTTCTAATGCTACCTTAAACCAATCAATAGAACTCCCAGTTTTCTTCCCTAACCAGTGTAATGCAGCTGAGTACCATTTTCATCAGCTAGACATTCATAGACAACTACGTTTTTATCTACAGTGGACTAAGGCTTTCAGGAAATCAGATCAATTATTCATTTCCTTTTCTGACTCTATATTGGGCTTACCAGTTTCTAAGGTGACACTAATTGGATTTCCAGTTGTATAGCCTTTATCTATAGCTCGGAGGGCAAACCTTTAGCCTGCATAATCAAGGCTCATTCTACCAGGTCGCTGTCTACCTCTGCAGCCTTTCAAGCCAGGGTACCACTTGATAATATTTGTGCAGCAGCTACGTGGGCTACCCCTCACACTTTTATTACACATTACAAATTGGATTTGGTATCCAGGGGTAGAGCATCCTTTGGCTCCACAGTGCTCAAGAGTATTTTCCAATGAGCCACCCAAGAATAAGGCGCTAGGGACGCTGTCTCATATGTAAAAATGAAGGTGAGATCGGATTGCCTAACATTAAGAAGTTATGTACTCACCATAACGTTCCATGTTGGTAGTCCATCTCACCCTTCATTTTTACCATCCCGCCCTCCTGCCCTCATCCTGGAAGATCTGGAAGTAATAATTTGGCTGCCCTTGGTTGGAGACCCTTTAGTATTGGTTGTTTTTATGGTTGTTATTCTAGTGAGCAGCAAACAAGATCTGGGGAATGTAATGGTGCACCATGGGATACCTGCTTAGCCACAAGCCAACCACAAGTCTTCCAGCTTGTAAATCGGCCGAGTCGGAGCCGAGGATCGGCTCCGAACCCATATGTAAAAATGAAGGGTGAGATGGACTACCAACATGGAACATTATGGTGAATAAATAACTTCTTATTTATTTAACATTAAACACTGTCAAAGTAAAACCAACTAAGCGCTTTCACCAAGAAACATGAATTGGCTTCATCTGATGAATGATGAATGAATGGATGTTTGTGCAAGCACCAAAACACTGCATAACCATGCCATTGGAGAAGTCAGTTAGGGATATACATTTCCACTCATCTTTACAGAAACACACACACACACACACACTTGACTGCAATGAGAATAGAACCCATATCTATCTAAGTGCACAGACTCCAGAACACAGTACTTAATCAAGTGCCATGGCACAAGTCTGATTTACATAAGACTGCAGGTGAACTTATAGTAGATGACATCAGCAAGCCATGTGGGGAACAACATCTTGGGAGGCTTGCATAGGCACATCAGTTCTTAGTGTCATCTGAGGCTAGTAGCCTAACAGAAGTATACTGTTTAGAAGCCTAGCTCTGTAACAACACAGGTACCCTTACTGAGCATATTTGGCCCTTTGAATTTGGCAGAGCAAACCTGTGAGCACCACCGAATGGCCCTGTCCATGAGGGGGCACACAACATTATATATTACATGTTGTATTGTGGTTGATATATGTGTTGAAAAATTAAGGAGACCTCAGGGTTGTACTGATTGTTGGTGTGGCTGGTGATGGGGAAACAAATGGATGGATTGTAAATATATGTACATATAGTTATATTCGACCCTCAGTTTGCAGTGTTTCCACATGTTGTTTTAGGTTAGACAAAGGGACTGAGAAATATAGAGCAATAAGATCATTGAAGCTTTGGATTTGCGCTATGGTTAACTAAGTGTACACGCATGTGCATTGGCCTCTTTACTGGTTTGTGAGTAGGTAAGCAGTGTGCACATGTGAGCTGCATTGCTAACATACAAGACTTACTGTTATGTGATATATACCTGTTACTATAGCGCACTCCTATCTCTACTCCAGACCATGATTTTCTAATGACAAAGGGCAATAATTGAATGTATACACTTTCTGTTGGTAGTCTGACAGAAATTTTATCTGTTTTTCCCATTTCTGCAATGCTGTGCTTCGCGCAAACTAGATAAGCCCTCACAAAAATGTTTTCTGGATACGGTGCATCGCACAAATCTGGAATTTAAACACGACAAAGAGGATAAATATTAATAGTATGGAATACATAAGCAAAGTCTGTAAAAGCATGCTATCTATTGACAGTATGCATCCAAAATTTCTGCTTTTGTTAAGATTAGAACCCTGACACCAATACAGCTTCAGCAAACAGGATGGCTGCCTTCATCCTCTTTCTCACAGAAGCAGCTTGCCAGCACAGAACTGAGGTCATTCATCACATAACCAACTCCATAAGAAAATACACTGCTATCAAATCATGGACTATATATTGTATGAGTAATTCTCTGTAATAAATCCAATACGCAATTCGAATGACAATAAAACACTCATTATTTATTAAAACAAAAAAACAACCAGTAAGCACTTTCATTCACAAAGAACTTCTTCAGACCTGGTTGTCACACACACAAAATTCACATTTATAGTTTGCTCAAGTCAAATGACCCAAAGTATTAGCAGAGTTTTAACCCTGTCTTACATAACACTGCTTTAAAGTTTTCCATATCATTCATACCTGGATCTGCACCTATGTTTAGCCTCACTTGCCAAGCATATTCTTTCCAGTTTAAATCCACTCTTGCATCCCATCTCTTGTCTGCATTTAAAACTTGGTCAGTAACAGTAAAACTAAAACCCACTTTAACTCTGTTATGACAGTTAACAACATGTCTTGCTAGGACATTAGTTACATCCAGTTTTTCTATTGCCCTCAGGTGCTCATAAATTCTGCGATGGAAGTTACGTATAGTTCTTCCTGTGTAGAATCCATTGCAAGAATTACATAATACTAGGTACACAATAAATTTAGACTTGCAATTATAATTCCCCTTGATATTAATAGTAAAGTCCCAAGCCTTTACTACTATTTTATTCCCCAGTACCAAAAACTTACAGTAATTGCAGTCTTCACATCTTGACATCCCATTATAAGTAATAGGAGTATTACATTTTTTGGTTTCTAAAAAATCCTTAAGACTTTTCCCTCTTTTTGTGACAAAAATATGACTCTCATATAAAAAAGCACCTAACTCTTGGAAATTCTTCAAAAATTTCCAATTATTTGTCATGATCTGCTTAATACTGTACATATCTACTAAATTTTCCACTGTACAACTCAGGTTATAATCTACTCCTTCACTATTACTTTCAACATCCTTTATTGTCCCTTTCTTCCTCATGCCTTTAATTTTATCTATTGCTTCACTTATTACCCCAGTTAGGTAACCCCTGATTAAAAATGTTATAGGTTCATAGATTTATAGGTAGGTACTAGACTATCTGCCTGAAGGCATTTATAAGCCTAGCCAGAATGTGTTGGCTTTCGCCACCCCTTAGATTAGTTCCCTATGCCTCTGTCCAGCAGAACCATTGAAGTGATCCCTGGGGTAAACTTTCTGTTTCCCATCCACTCGTCAAGGTTTCTCTTGAAGAGGGTTAGTGAGGAGCTCTGCCTAATGTAGATTGGAATCTTGTTCCAGGGCATGGGAAGTCTCTGGAACAGGAATCTATCTCTTCAGCATGTCCTGTTTATTGTTGTGATGAGGTTTACATCCCTGGAGCGTGTGGCTTGAGGGGATATGGTTTTCTTTAGGCGGAGCATGTCCATCAATTCTGGTTAGGACATGGCCTTGTACGTCAGGCAGAGAGCACCTTTGAGTAGGCGGTATGCAACCGAGTACAGCTGGAGTTTCTTCAGTTGAGCTGCATAGGGCATATGCTTGAGGCCAGTGATCCTCTTGGTGAGGTACTTCTGTGGTCTTTCCAATTGTTGCAGGTGTCTTGTAAGGTACATCCCAAATGGGGCATTGTACTTTATGATGGGTCTGATGAGTGATGCGTAGAGGGACCCAATGACCTCTTTCGATCTGGATGCAAACACTTTTGTGATTAGGTGGGCCATATAGAAGGATTTTCTAACCACTTTGGCAATGTGATTATCAAAGGAGAGGTTACTATCTACTTGGGTCCCCAGATCCCTTATTACGTCTTCCGTATTTAGGGGGCTACCACCTATGTGGTAGTTTGTGGGTACTTTGTTTTTTCCAAAGGGGATGACTATGCACTTTTTGGCGGTTTGCTTGAGGCCATGGTTTTGACACCAGGTATCTGTCTCAGTGAGACCCTTTTGGAGGATGTCTGTGTCAGCCGGAGAGTCAATTATAGCCCCTAGTTTGCAGTCATCTATGAACTTGGTCAGCCGTAGTCCTCTCATGCTTGCCTGAACCTCTGAGAAGTATATGCCGAAAAGACGGGGTCCTAGGACTGAGCCCTGGGGAACGCCACTTGTAACCAGTTTAGAGTCAGACCTAGCTCCTGCAACTCTTACCATGTGGGTTCTGTCCATGTGCCAGTTGGCAACCCATCTCGTGATGTAGGGGTTTATGTTCAGGCTGGTGAGCTTGTCTATAATGCCTGAGTGGGGAATGGTGTCGAAGGCCTTTGCCACCTTTCCCTCTTCTATAGCCTTGGTAATCGTCTCAAAGAAGTCCACCAGGTTTAGGAGGCATGATCTGCCCTTAACAAAGCCGAACTGGGTAGGGTCCAGTGTTTGGAGGTTCCCAATGTCTTTCTTAATGAGATCCATGATGATGCACTCCATAGCTTTGCAGACCAAGCTAGTCAGGCTTATAGGGCAATAGTTCCCAGGGTACGTTGTGGCTCCACCTTTGTGGAGTGGAATAACCATTGCTGTGCGCCACTCTGTGGGCACGTAGCCTGTAGAGAGGCTGAGTTTAAACAGTGTGTTTAGGTGAGGGGTTAGTTCATCTTTGAGCTCGTGTATGACGCAGCCTGGGGCACCGTCAGGTCCCATTGATGCTGTGTTTTTGGCTTTGGAGAGGGCTGTTTTAACCGGAGTGTCTGTGATTTCAGGGGCACTACATTCTTCTGGTATAGTTATGGGCCCTTTTGGGGGTGAGAAGGGGGTGATGTTTGCACTGAACCTGTCTGCCAGGATGTTGGCTATATCGGTCAGTTCAGTGTATTTTGTGCCATTCTGCACTAACTCCAAGCAGATCTGAGAATTGCCACTTAGATTCTTGACATAGCTAAAGAATGCTTTGTGGTTATCTTTGGAATCCATGGCAATTTTTCTTTCGAAGCTAGCCTTGGATGATTTTATGAGGGAACGTAGTTTTCTGCTGCTACTGATCAGGGATGTCTTCCCTTCTTGGGATTTTACTCTTTTCTGTATTAGTTTCCTCCTACTATTGTATAGCTTGTTTATGGCAGGGGTCCACCAGACTGGTTTCCTTTTCTTGGAAGAGTGAGTCTTGGTTTTGTTTGGGATAGCACGATCCATGCATTCTTGTAGGTGCCTGTAGAGTGCATTAGTAAACGATTTTGCAGCTCGGACAGTGTTATCCTTTAACATGGGGGCTTTGAAACTTACCACCTCAGTCTTAAGTAATGTGAAGTTTGCTTTTGAAAAGTTTTTCATGGTGATTTCTGTGACTGGGGGTGGTGGCGGAATATGGATATCCAGAGTGATTAGTTTATGGTCAGATCTAACCAGTGAGGGGTTGACCTCCGGTGTGGAACACCGGTTGCCCATGTTGGTGATGACCAGGTCCAGTATGTTGGCACCTCTGGTGGGGGTGTTGACCAGTTGATCCTGGGCATTTGAGTTTATAAATTCTAGGAAATATTGGGCAAAGGAGTTTGTACTTGAGTAGTTCTGCCAGTTAATGTTTGGGTAATTGAAATCACCCAATATCAGGGTTTTTGGTAGGACCTTTATGTTTCCCAGTGTTTCCAGGAATGCGGAGTGGGGGTCCTGGGACATGGTGGGCGATCTGTAGCAAGGTATAATTTGAATAGCAGTTCTGCCCATTGTTAGCTGCATGTGGATGATCTCTGAAGCATCGTGCTGTGTCACTAACCTGGAGGTGTGGGTATCCTTGATGAATATGGATACTCTCCCACCTTTTGTATTTCGGTCCGGGTTTTGTGGCTGAAATGTATGGTATGAATTCTAGCCTGGTAGTGCTGGGGTGCTCTCTGGAGCCTTAAACCAGGTTACTGTTACTGCACATATATCGATTTTCTCCATACTGAGGAGTGCCTTGAGTGCGTGCATTTTTGAGGTTTAGACTTCTGGCATTGAGTAGCATTACCCTCAGATTTTTGTTACTTGTGCTATTTTCGGCGGTGGGTTTGTCTTTTGAGCCTTGCCTAAAAAGGCACTATGGGGGTGGCAAGAGCCTTGGCCAGTATTCGAAAGCCTAAGGGTGACAGGTGCAAGCAGTCACATAGAGCAGTTAGTAGTCACGCAACCTATCAGAATTATTTTTACAAATATACATCTCTTTGTCTCACATGTCTGGGTTTGTTGGTAATTTGTCAGTTACCTAATACATGCAATGTGTAAGCAATTCTATATAATTGTCTTTAAAATGCGAGAGGATATTAACTGTGGCATAAACATGCATGTACTGTGGTTTGGGCGTGGTATAGCGGAGTTACTGTTATACATACATACATACAAATATTTCAAGCGCAGGCATTAATGCCTTTCTAGCTTGCCAATATACCAAAACACTTGTTCCGATAATAAGTATCCAGACTGTTATTAAAATTATCTAAACTAGTACTTGCTTTAATGTAATTTGGTAGTCTGTTCCATGGATCAGCTACTCTGTCAGAGAAGCAATTAGTACAGTTCTCATTCCTACAGAATCTTCTACATAGGTTGTTTGATGATTATATAGTACTTTTTGTTAACCCCAAACATTCCCAGGGGAAGTTATCACTAAATGCCCTATATACCTGAATAAGATCTCCTCTTAGATATCTGTAAGAGGCACTATACAAGTTCAGATATTTTAGTCTTTCATAATAACTTAAATGTTCACATCCATGGATACCCTTGGTATATTTCTTTTGTACTCTTTCCAGGTTACTCATGTTTGTTTTCTTATAGGGTTTCCATATTGTTATTCCGTACTCGTTTGGGTCTAATGTAACTAACAAATAATGACTTCATTATTTTTGATTTTCTAGACTTTATAAATCTTTTTATACAATCTATAGTCCTATAACTATCATTAACCAATTGGTTGATATGATTTGAAAAACTCATAGCTGAATCTACCCATATACCCAGGTTCTTAAATGACTCTACAATTTCAGTCAGTGTGTGCTGTATTATTCACCTTTTAGTTTATGCCTGCCAAATCTCATATGCTTAGTTTTTTATGTATTTATCAGATATTATTCTCATGTGCCCAAATGGTCAATTTAGTCAAGTTATTTAGCAGTCATGTCTTATCTGTAACACAAGTAATCAGTTTACCCAATTTCAGGTCATCTGCATATAGACTGTAGAAGACCTCAGATGAAAAAGTCAGACAAAAGATGTAATCTAAACAAGTAAGGGCCTAGGACAGGGCCCTGTGGGACACCTTGACTGTAACCAAGGATTTTGCCTGTCCAGTTGCTGTATGATACTTGCCACATCCTATTTGTAAGCCATGCAGCTATCCATCATATCAAGAGTACATCAGTACCTAGTTGTACTAATTTATTGATAAGTGTTATGTGTATGACCCCGTAAAATGCTGGTTAAATCTATATAAATTACATCACGGCACAATTTTTCATTCATAGCTGCTGTTATATTGTTATAGAACATCATGTTACAGGTGGTAATAGATCTGTTTTCAACATATGCATGCTGATATAAGGTTTCAAGTCCCAGCCTATCCACTTCTGACAATAATGTATCCAATATTACCTTCTCCATTATTTCTCCGTAACATGAAAATATACTTAAGGGTGTATATGACTCTGGGTTTGTCCTACTCCTCTTTCCCTTAAAAACAGGTTTAATAAGTGCATGTCTCCAATCTTGAGGAATCTCCCCATATTTAGATGACCTAATGAATAATAAATATAATGGTACTGCAAGTTTTTGCTGAAGTGTTCTCAGGTCATTGTTACTAAGATTTTGTAAATATATTTTTAATCCGTTGTGTCTGAGAATAAATTTTACAATCTGCACACAAATTATCAATGTGTGTGTCTTTACTCCTTCCACATCTTATGTATCTGTAAAGGTTTCCTATTATGCTCAATATCTTTATATAAATGTTCTTCAAATTTTTCTTGATCATGTCTCACACTATGCGTAATCTGTTTGTCCAGCTTGTTTATTTCAGTTTTCAAAGTTGTAGTTTGACCTCTCTTCCATTTCTTATATTTTTTGTCTCTCACCTTAACCAGATATCTTGTTCTTACGAAAATATATCTGGCTGATGCATGCCTAGATCCTGATGTTAAACATTTTTTTTTGAATTTTTGCTCTCACTTTCTCTTTCAAAACTGTCCACATTCCATCTGCAGTTTTTCCACTAACACCTCTCACTCCAGTTACTTTTACATAGTGACTGTGTTGCTCTCATAAAATCTATAATTAACCTTCTGTGCATTGGCCTAAATTCCAGTTTGGCAGAATTATCTAGCAACAAATTAACCTTTATAACCCCATGATCACTGCACATCAGTGGTGGTAAAACTTGACTTGAAGTTACAGTAATTTCTTTGCGAACACAATGTCTAGTATGTTCCATCCCCTGGTAGTTTTTTTTACAATCTGAAGCAATTGTCCCTGAATATACGCTGTGAATAATTTCCTTACTAACATTGTAGAATCAATATTATTCCAGTCTGTTTCTGGTAAATTTAAGTCCCCAGCTAATATTATTCTTCCCTCCTGTGTTTCATCCAAGAAATGTATGAACTTGACTTTGGTGGTCTATACACTCCAGCAGTTGTTATATGTTCCAGGGTTGTCTTTATTGTCACAGTTACACAGTCTATAGTGTTGGTGTTATCACTGAACATGTAATAATCACAGGTCTCATAGCTATCTTTAACCCCTATCATAACACCTCCACCTGATTTTTTATTAGAATGTCTATTACAGTAAAAGCATTTATACCCTGACAGAACTGTTTTCCAGTCATTGTTCTGTAACCATGTTTCACAAACAATAGTATCAGTCTTGTGGGAATGTAGCAAGTTTTCTAATAAAAACTTTATTATAAATGCTCCTAGCATTAACAGCCATCAAAGATGCATCAGATTTTGCTATCTTTGGGCTGTTAAATTTTCGACATGAAAAAATCCTGTCTAGTGTTTGTCAAATATTGCAAACTATCTGCTGGAAAAATTATCTTCCCTCATCTAGACAAATGCACACCATCCTGTTTGAACATGTGTGCCCAAAACAAGGCTTGGATGCTCTACACATTTCCATTTTTTAAAGCAGGACATTTTTTTCATGTAGGTATTTACCCCAAAAGTTTATGGCAGGTACAAGTGTACATTCCTCTTTTTTTGGGGGTGGGGGTGGGGTTGGAGAAGCATACCACACTTACTGCTATGACACTGATAAGTCTGATGTCTGAAACTGCAACGTGTAGCCTCACTTTCTTGTCTCTCTTGAATGATTTACCAGTATTCTGCAGAGGTACGACTCTATGAATGTTTCATGCCTGAGACCTACTAATTATACAAATGGACACATATTAGTAAAATAAGTGTCTGTAGGCACATTAACGTATGCTCTGCACAAATCCACCAGTGTTTACTTGCTTACTGTACCAAGTTAAGAGAGTCAAGGATATGTCATAATAACCTTCAAGAATATACTCTAGGTTCAGGACTTAGCTTGCAAATGCAGCAGTTGACACACCTTTAATTCAGGGCTGACTCTCTCTGATGCAAGCAGGACACAGCCAATACATGGATAGTTAAAGGTTGTGTGAGTTGCCTGGCATCACTTTTAATACATGTATGTGAGTAGGAGAAATGTATTAGGTCCCTAGGAGGTCAGTGAATGTGCTATGCATAGTCTCTTGGCCAAAGCAAGGACATACCGAGCATGCCTATGTCTGTTGTTTCCACAGTATCAGGTGGTGGAGCATAGCACATACTGTGAATATATGTGTACATGTGCATGGATTATACTGCAGAGCTCCACCAGATAGATGTAGGCACTGGAAGTGTGACTTCAGCAGCTCAAACACATGCTTTATGATGTTTCTAGTTTGCATGTGTACCTCATTATGGCATTCTTCCATGGGTGTATTTGCACTTCTGATGGGTGTCATCATCCATGATTCCGTGGCGTAGCCAGTATCCCCCATTAAATGCCCTGTGGGATGCCCCCACTAGAAAACATCTGGTACAGCTGTGATGTGTGCCAGATATGGGAGCCATAACTGCCAGGGCCGCCAGCATACACATTCAGTATAATCCCCTGGGCATTGCACATGACTTGGCAGTTGATGGAGTGGTATCCTTTGTGGTTAATGTAGATTCTACCCTGGTCACTAGATGGTACCTTGATGTGTACTTGAGTGCAATCTGTGGCACCCAGTACTTCTGGGTAGTGCACTAAACAGTAGAACTGTTACATATTGCTGGCCCTCTCCTCAGAAGAAGGAGGAAAATATATGTGCACTGCATGTATGAGCATAGAATCCAGGAACTGGTGGAGGATCCTGGATGCTGATGCCTATGACACACCCATCATATCCCCAAATGGTCTTTGAAAAGTACCTGTAGCTAATATTCTAAGGGCTACACATACCTTAGTTTCCACTGGGATGGGTTCCCCTCAGTTGGCGAAGATGGCAGAGATCACATAGTTCTTGCAATGTGTCCCTGTCCACTCTCTAATGCTTTACAATCTCCAGCTTATGTAGCACCTGGAAAGTTACCCTGGGTCTAAACATTCTTCTCCTTCTCGGCCTAGGCCTATTGTCAGCAGCACCAGTAGCATTGACTTCAGCCTCTAGCACATAGAGATGTAGAATAGCTGCAGCAGCCCCTAGCATTGTCTCAGCTAAAATTTCCAAGTCTGTACTCCAATGGTTTTGAAGTTTGTTTGTCTTTTTGGCTTTTTCTGGTTAGGGGTCGCCACAATGGAACTCCGGTCCGCTAATTATTGGCAGTCAATTTTTATAGTGCCGAGTTGCCAGACGCCCAACCTTCAGTTAAGGCACACCCATTCACGCATGTCTTTCAGAGGCCACTTGACCACGGGGAGGACATGCAGACTCCACACAGAAGGTACTTCAGCCAAGAATCGAACAGGAGAACCTCTTGCTGTGAGGTAACAACGCTACTGCTGTACCACCGCTTATACTCCAATGGTTTTGAAGTATTGAGGGAAAATAAGAATGTAGGCTACAAGGATACTTTATACATTTGTTGAATAGGTCCACCATCTGGGACAGACTAATTAAGATGTAATTCACCTGCTTAGGCTGTAATTAGCACGGTTTAATACACCTGCTTCAGTGCTCAGTAGTGCACTATGAGCATCTTCATCCACCTCTGCACACCATTGCATAAATAAGGTAAGCATAAGCAAAATTCCTACTTCTATCTCTGTTTTCCAGATATTGCACAAACATGGAACATAAAACACAAAGAAAAGCTTGTAAATCGGTTCCCTATTACGTGATCGAAACCTTAGGTTATTGAACACCTAAATGTCGATCGTAAAATGTCAAAGTCTGAAAATTGCGAATGGCTGTTTCCACACAGGGAAACAAATTGTTTGGCCGTTACGTGGATTTTGTTCTTTCTCCGCTGTAGAGCGATCTTGGAGTTTGTATATTTAGTTGGGGGGGGGGGGTTACTTCTGTTTATAACTCTTTTTTTTTTTATTTGGCCAATGGTATTGTTTCTCTGTTTGGAAATGGCCATTTTCGATATTAAGGGTTCGATATTTTGTGATTGACCTTTAGGTGTTCGATAACCTAAGGTTTCGATCATGTAATATAGACCCTTGTACATCCTATACTTGGACCCAGGACCATCGAGACTATAGCCCTACACATACACGTGCTTCCACAGGAATAGTTACATAACAAGCATTTTATTGCTGCTTATCCCATGGGTGCATAAGCGCATCAATGGGCAACCGTTTTTAAAAAAAAAACAAGGGAAGCTGACACACCACCCTGATGTCATCACTCACTGTTGGCATCCATTGGAAACAAAAACACCATGTAGGGGCCTACATGATGTGAACATTCCTACACAGTTACTTTTTTTTGTGATTCAACAAGTCTTCTGAGTTTTGGCCTCATATGCATAATGACCGTGTTGATAGTCTGGTATCTACATGGTTAGTAGCTGTGAAAGCAGGGAAACTGCATGGGAGCACAGTGCTGTAAACACAAGGCAGGGTATTACTTTGCCTAGGTATGTGATGCATACTACATAATGCTTGCAGTACATTAGAATATCCTTGTCTCATGCGTTTTGAAACATTTTAGTAGCCTGCATTATGTACAAGTTGATTCTTCATTTGGGGATGGGGGACCAAAGGTGAATTTTATGTCATGGTAGTTAGTGACTTTTTTTTTGGGGGGGGGGTGAATTTCTAGCATCCGCAGTGTGTACTTAGGCCATGTATGTGATGTTACCTGTTAAGGTTAGTTCTGTCAATATTTCAGAACTTTTACTTGCCCTTGTTTCTGTTTTCCAAGTACACTGCCAACACATACACAGAGTTTACAAGGTTTCATTATTTAGCATAAATTTCAGCTACTTATGCTGAAATTTGCATGTCACAAAGGTTCCCATATTTGCACATGAGAGTGCATGATTGCATGCCACTACATGGAGTTTACAGAATTAAATTTTGCCGTGCCCATGTGCACATCACACTGCGACACTCACATGGTAAAAATTATCGTGTAGCCTTTACTGAATCCCCCCCATGTCTTAAGTGAAAATTTAATAAATGTGTTAAAAAATGAGTACAATAGGTACTACAAGTAGGAAGAAACTTCGCAGAACTGGATAGCCTATGCCAAGTAAACTAATATATAATTATTCAAAATATTGACTATATTTCTAATAATATATGGAAGTGAGAAATTAGTATTTTGCTGGCAAAATAGAGTATTAAAATGATATGAGGATGAGTAATGCACAGGAGAGAAAATTAAGGGCATGGAGAGAAAGATTTTATTATTATTAGAGAGACAGGTTCATAGGTTAGTACTAACCTATGAACCTATGAAGATATTCCTTTTGCTATTTTTTATGCTTATGAATTTTGTGGCTTCATCTCCTTTAACTTCTACATTTCTATTCTTTTGATTTTCATTTTCAGTGAAATTTTCTTTTGATGAGTTTTCTACAACCCATCTATCTATATATGTATCTATAGATAAATAGATGAATATATGTGTATAAAATTTTGATGCAGACACATTGTTTGAAGATAGGGTTCATTCTCTTCTCTCAAAATTGGAGCTAAAAAAACTCTGTACTGAAGGCATCCTTCTATAAATCATACCCTGGAATTATAAAGTGCAAATCATAGAACAAATCTAAGGTTCTTTGAACCAGAAAAACATTTATATAAGAAAATTGAGAATCCATTGTCTTTTGTGTCTTTCATCTCATGCAAAAACAGTTGTTTCTGTTTCCAGTATATTGTAATGTTTTTGTTTTATTATTGGAAATTCTGTATTACTGCAGAATGCTCATCAGTTCCAACTTTCAAAAATATTTCATAGACTCATATTCATTCCCTACTTCAGCTTTGTAGACGGTACAAAGCTTGTTACAGAAAAGAGCCAAAGAAGAGGTACTATCTCAATAAAAAAGTAAGGGAATTTACTACAGATTTTATTCATGTTTGAGAAACGGGGATTATGCAAATCTGTTTTAGTCCTCACAGCTCTAAGAAGTTTCATAAAAGTACAGTAATTTGAAATGGCTGCCAGCCTTCCATACCACTGTTAATTCTCCGTCTGGCTGGGATGATGGTAGTAGATGCCTGTTTTTACATTCCGATCTGACCTTCCCGCAACAAATAGCTGTGGCTCAATGTGGCAACTCACTATTATCAGTTTAGAACACTTTTCTTTGGCATAGCCATAGCACCAAGAACCTTTATAAAACAAATGGGTCCATTTTTTTTTCTTTTGGTATTATCAAAGAAAATACAATGGACATTATCTCTTTTTTATACTTAGACAAGATCATACGTACACTTGCTAAACAGGCTAATCTGCCTAAAAGAATCAAATTTAATAACTGTCATATAAAAAGTATATTTTATATGATTTCCAAAACATACACATATCTCTTAATTTCTGAATGATTTTCTCCCCATTTTTCTCTATGCTCACCTGATCCAAATAGTATTCCCAATAAATCTATAACTTCATTGTTAACTTGAATACCTTCTATATTTTGCATAAATCCAAACTCCTGGCTTTTATCTTTATTTATAAATCAACCATCTTTAAATAGCTATTTAGCTTTCTAAGGCCTTCTTCCATCCATTCCTTATTCATAGTAACTAAGACTATATCATCTGCATATGTAAGAATTGTTGGTATTCATATTTTATCCATTATCATATAACCTGCAATGTAAAACATTCTATTAATTTTATTGACAACTGCATTCATAACTAAAGCAAATAAAATGCTACTTGCAGGCCATCCTTGCCTTATTCCACACTCTATTTCTATTTCTTCACTTAGCCACCCATTTAATATTACAATTCCATTATGTTTTTCATATACTGACATAATTATTTTTATTATCTTTTCACTTATAATCCCTTGCTATAACCCAAATTCCTTTTTCCCTTATAAGAAATGTCTTTGTTTATATAACATTTTCATAATCTTCTTCACATTTATTTCATATACTTTATCTTCCTTTTTCATAAAAAACTGTCTTATTTCTTAATATTTCTCTAAATATTTCTTGACTTAATTGCCTGTATTTTGATGTCTCTATCCTTCTCTTCCCAACTTGACAATCCAAAAAACACTTTTTATACTTTTCCTTAAAACATATCCACCAGCTTGTCCAGTTTTCATAAAAAAATTATCATATCTATTTGATCTTTCCATAATTTATTAATCTCTTTTCTATCTTCTTCATCTAAATCTTTTTCGTTAAACCTCTTAATGCCTTTACCTATTTTTGTGTATCTTTCCTTCTCCTGTACTTTTAATCATATAGCCAAATGATCCGAGAAACCTGTTACTTTTATTCCTTGTTGCACAATTTTCAAACTGTCATATATTAGAAAATAATCAGTTTCCATTTTTATTTCATTTCTTAGTCTGTTTGTTGTCCCATATATATATAAACTTCCACTTTTCATTATCCTGACATAGCAAACCAGTTGCTGAACATGTATCTTTTCCTGTAATATAAATATTTCTACCCCATGACACTTAGGTTTGTAACCTTTTTTTCTGTTAATACTCTCGTGTCTTCTAGTATAATCATATGCATATCAAATGAGACAACATTCTAATATGCTTATGCTTCTTTTAATTTTCCATTCCACAGCTATCCTTTGCCTTTTGTATTTTCTTTCACAATTACACTTTTAAACTTCCTATTTCTCTTTCACCCTTTTCCCAGTAGTATTTACCCTCACTACTTGCCAGTTTATATATTCTTCTTCATTTGTATCTTGTACCACTTCTTCTCATTCATTTTTTCTTTTTTTCGTCCACTCTTTATTACTTTCTTGTATAGTCAACTAGCCTTCATGTTCCTTTTCTACATTTCTTTCTATATTGTGTACAGATTCCTGTAGCTATTCTTGTTCTATAACTTATACATTTTCTTCACGACCCACTCATACTTGCCCAGTTTATCCACATTTTTTACACATGATATCACATTTCTTAGCTTCATTCTCTGACTTACCACAAATAAAACTTTTTTATCAGAATTACTGATCAGATGATCACCCTTTCTATAAAAATGATCATCCTTTCTATAAAAAAAAAGTTTTTGGTTGTCTTCTATATTTAGCAAAATCTCTGTTACCATCTACATTTATCACACTTGGAATGTTTATTACATTTTAATTTTCCGTTTTCAAAATTACACCACATTCCCAACCCCCAGTCTATAAACCTCTATTGTTATATATTGTTGTTTCCATGACTACTTTATATCTTTAAATAGTCCTTTAACAATTCTTTTTCAACTTCTGTTCTAAATTGCACAAAAATTCCCTCTTTAGCTTCTCTATGAAATGCTTGCACCACATAAGAATTCAAAGGATTACAGTCCTTTTATAATTCATACTGTACTAAAAATTTCTCCATATACTGCCCAGTCTCAAAAAAAATGTCACAGTATGTTTCTTTATTAATGTGAATAAAAGCTCTTACCTCTTTGGGTGAAATACCCCAAGGTGCAATCACAGTGTCCCAAACCTCATACATTTTGAGCCCTTTTTCTTCTTTACTACTTAAGCTTATCAAAAATTTCTTCTTCACCATCTCCTTCACGTCTTCCACTCATCTTTCCTTCTTTTACAGTTTGCTTATACAATAGCTCTTCTTTACAGCAATATTCATGAACTCTTCTTCCTGTATACAAAATAAATATTCCAAGGGTGCACCAAACGCTGTGAAAAATCCAATGAAACTGCTGTAGCTTAACTCTTTATTGGAACAAACAACATCAAGAATAGTAAGCGCTTTCATGTCCTTTCGACGCTTCTTCAGACTTCAATGACACTCCATAAAATCCATCCCTTAAATACATGCACAATTAGCACATTTACATTATTGATGTATTGATATTACTGAATTAAAGTGCTAGTGCATATTCATTCAAACATATGAAGGCTCTGACAAGTAAAACAACTAAAAACAATCCTAAAAACTATGTACAAATCCATATGAATGTCTAAAAACTCTCATAAAAACATGTAAAAATATATATGTGAAATATAATAGATGACACTAAAACCACAATATATAAAAAAACATAATGTGTGAGAAAATATATCTTGCTAGCATGGACATATATATTGGTATATCAAGACATATAACAAATTATATGGTTAAATTAGTCTCAATGTATAGGTATCAATGTTTGAATGACCTGGCTGCTAAAACAGGTCTTAACGTTATTTTTTCATTTAATCCATATTTATGTGCCTGTAGCCTAAGGATCCATTTGCTTTCTACTTCCTCTCTGTAATTCTTCACATCACCCAACCTACTGGTTTTTCTCACTAATTCTAATACTCTAAACCTAAAACTATGTGAGGATCCATATTCCATAATATGACGTGCTAGAGCATTGGTGGTATTTTCCTTATTCACTGCATATATATGTTCTCTTATGCGTTCAGGAAGTGTTCTATTGGTCTTCCCTACATAATACTTATTGCAAGATTGACATTGAGCTAAATATACTAGATCTTTAGTTCTGCAATCCGCATAACTTCTAAACCTGTAGGTATGGCCTGTATGTGGATGTATAAAGACATTGTTTTCCGCTATGTATTTACACTGATTACATGTGCGGCAGGCAAAGGTCCCTATTCTTTGTGACTGTATGGACCTTGTTTCTATTTGTTCATAACATAATAGCCTTTTTAAAGATTTCATATTTCTATAAGCTATATTGGGGTTTTCCTCCACTAACGTCTTTATCTTATCATCCATCAATAATAATTTCCAATTATTCTCAATTATTCACCTAACATGTCCATTCCTATTTGTGAATGGAATGATCAATCTATTTTTCCCTTTCATTCGTACATCTCTTGCGGAAGTGTTGACATCAAATTTTCTATGGAAGAACGGCTTGCCTTTATGTGCTCTTAACTTGCCACATGATGATATAGTATCTTGTACCTCATCCTTTTTATACCCTCTCGAGGTAAAATTGTTGACTAATCCAACTTGCTGTTCTTTAAAAGTTGTGTCCTGCGTGGTCAATTTTGATATCCTGAGTGTTGGATTCTTCACAATATTGGAATAAATATGTTTGGGGTGCATGCTGTTGCGGTGTAAGAGATTATTCCTCCAGCTGGGCTTCCTAAATATTTCAGTGTCTATTCCATTTGGCCCTTTGATTAACTTGACATCAAGAAATTCTATCACAGTTATAGAGTGTGTGCTTTCAAAGACAAGAAAGTCTGTTGTACCATTCAGATACGTTACAAATTCACATAATTCTCTCTCAGTCCCTCCCCATACAAAAAATACATCGTCTACAAATCGACCATAATATTTGATGTACTCAACAAAAATTACATTGTTAAAAACATACGCACCTTCCCAATAAGCTAACACCAAATTGGCATAGCTCTAGCACATCATATTATGGAATATGGATCCTCACATAGTTTTAGGTTTAGAGTATTAGAATTAGTGAGAAAAACCAGTAGGTTGGGTGATGTGAAAAATTACACAGAGGAAGTAGAAAGCAAATGGATCCTTAGGCTACAGGCACATAAATATGGATTAAATGAAAAAATAACGTTAAGACCTTTTTTAGCAGCCAGGTCATTCAAACATTGATACCTATACATTGAGACTAATTTAACCATATAATTTGTTATATGTCTTGATATACCAATATGTATGTCCATGCTAGCAAGATATATTTTCTCACACATTATGGTTTTTTATATATTGTGGTTTTAGTGTCATCTATTATATTTCACATATATATTTTTACATGTTTTTATGAGAGTTTTTAGACAGTCATATGGATTTGTACATAGTTTTTAGGATTGTTTTTAGTTGTTTTACTTGTCAGAGCCTTCATATGTTTGAATGAATATGCACTAGCACTTTAATTCAGTAATATCAATACATCAATAATGTAAATGTGCTAATTGTGCATGTATTTAAGGGATGGATTTTATGGAGTGTCATTGAAGTCTGAAGAAGCGTCGAAAGGACATGAAAGCGCTTACTATTCTTGATGTTGTTTGTTCCAATAAAGAGTTAAGCTACAGCAGTTTCATTGGATTTTTCACAGCGTTTGGTGCACCCTTGGAATATTTATTTTGTTTACATTGTGGTTCTACTATCCAAGGGCGCGTTACTCGACAGGACTATTTGTTCATTCTTCTTCCTGTATCTTCATGATTTCACTCCACAAAGCTGCCATCTCACTCTCTGGTTCACTCTTGTCTGCCATCTCTTTTAAGTAAACATCCTGCAACCCTCCCGAATGGAGGGTTGTAACAACACAAGTTTGCGCTGAAACTTCTTCCCTAAGAAGATTTTGCTGAAAGATATCTTCCAAGTCCAAGATAGGTACAGCCGCTGTCCCAAGCTGCTCTTGAAGGCTTGACTGCCTTCAGCTTCTCACAGCATTCTGCTCCTTCCTTTACATGCGCCACTCGCACCTCTGCTCATCTGGCATCACCTCTCAACACCTAGTTTCTCCCATCTGTCTTCCAATTATTTGCTTTTCCTTCGTGAATCTATCTCATCTCCACTGTTGGCCACCTTCTTGTTCAGACAGAAAGCATTACAAGCAATAGCGTCCCTGTTTGTTAAACAGTAGGGGGAGTACCCCAATGCTCTGGCCAAATTTTACCTAGTAGTTGAAATACCACCTCGAGTCTCCAATGAAAAAAGGCTCCTAGAATAATAGGATTAACTTGGTCAGCAAAGGATAAATAAATAAAATAAAATACTACCTAGAAAGAAAATGTATCTGTGAAAGACAGCAATGTGTATTGGATTCTTATGTGATCAACCCAAACAGTGGCTAAGTAAGTAGTTTTGATAGACAGTATAAGCGATTGCTAGTAATTTTCTTTCATGAAAACGTCCTAACGTTTACAAATTCAGATGTACCACCTGTCTAGAAACCTGGAGAATTTTGTGGCAGACACTTTAACCCCAGTCTTACTTCAGATGACTCATTTATTCTTTCTGTCATTAGATGATGCAGTTTTATATTTCAGCTCCTTTTCTCCCTGGTGCCCTACAAATCTGCCCTTTATAGAAAAGGCATGTTAGGTCCATTACATTAATATGAATTCTACCTAAGATAGATTTTAGTGATACCCAAATGATTTAATTTGATTGCCATATATCGTGCTACTTTATATTTTATTAATTTAATAGAAACAGACAAAGATTAAACTTAAAATATATAACTGAATGAAAATACCTACAGCACCTATTAGGTATCATTAACTGCATATTATAAAGCCATACTTTACAACTGTAATTAAAATTGTGCTAACACTACCTTCATTAGCTGTTTACGGTATATACAGGGTATTCTAACATATTTTAACAGTGATATTAAAAATTAAGCTTTTAAAATTGTGTTACACTCATCGGTTTATAAGTGATCAGAAATATGAGCCTATTAGGTATGTTTGTCATATTTCTCAAGTGGTTGTCAGAATGTATAGTTCATATTAGAAATGTTAGTTCTTATGTAAATAGTACAAATTTCTTTATTGTATATAATGTTAGTTAAACTGTATTGTCGGCTGTTTAGCAGTAGCTAAAAAAATACCAGATCAGAAGTATTTGATCATTTACCAAAATTATGATAATAAATCACAATCATAGAAAATGTATATAGATTTGTAGATATTTAAAGACTATTGAGTCTTCTAACTATTTACACATTCTCAGTACCTTGCTCAGGCTATACCTCCTTTCTCCAGGAGGACCATAGCATTCAGTCCCGTACTAAATGTGTGGATACTTGTCCAAGCATCTAGGTCATTATTAAAAGAAGATCTTGTCACATTGCTTAATATGCAGGGGATGTTTGTTCCAGGGTTTTGTGAGTCACTGGCTTGCAAAACTATCTAGCCACCTTGTTTTGTTTATCTGCTGGTAAAATTTTAGGTCCTTCATTCTAATATTGGTATAGGCACTGGATTTGAGGAGCTACAAAAGGTCAGGTACTGCCAGTTCTCTAAAGGTGTGGCAAGTGAGACAGAGACTTAACAACAACCCCCAGATCTGATGCTCTCACTTATGTCCATTCCTCAATGGATGGGTCTTCATATCCTATCTATTATCTGACTTCTGCCACTCTAGACTTTGAATCCAAAGCTTAGGCTCCTTCTACTACTCATAATCCCCTACTGTCACTGAAATTACCTCAAATCTCATTTGCCTTTAGTTTGAACAGATGTGGTCACCATTGCTCAGTATTACTAAACTAAGTACT
This sequence comes from Protopterus annectens, assembly GCF_019279795.1. Classification (NCBI taxonomy): domain Eukaryota; kingdom Metazoa; phylum Chordata; order Ceratodontiformes; family Protopteridae; genus Protopterus; species Protopterus annectens. The sequence continues at coordinate 605,391,748 of NC_056748.1, forward strand.
TGATCTTTGGAAATGCCTTTAGATATTTTGATAGTAGTGTGGTTAGGATGTAGTTAATTCTTTCCAATTTTCTGCCCCTTACCTCTTTACTATTTAGTTTCTTGCTGTCTCTGTGTATGATTGTTCTCTCACTTGCACCCTTGGTGCCATTTCCCCCTTTATCCATTAGTATAGCATTATCTTAGATATGGGATTTTTAGGTAGTTGTGCTTTGTTTTAGATAAGTAGGTTTGCAGTGTGGTAGGGTTATCTCTTGTCTTACTGGCATTGTGGCATTTGGGAGTTTCACTGTGACTTTTTTAGGATGGCTGACAAATCATCAGGGTTTAAGAAGTGTGTAGCCTGAGGCCATAAGATGCCGAGCTCTAAATCACACACCTAGGGTGTGTATTGCACGGGATCTGCCCACCTAAACAAAAAGTGCACCATCTGCACTGCTTTCAGTCTTAGGGAAATTACCAAAAGAACAAACAAACTTATCTTGAAGGGACTTCTCCCTGCCTCTGCAGGAATCTTGGCCCAGACTTGCCCAGGTTCCTCTCTGTCAGGTAACATTTTATCAGGCACAAGGGAATGAGAGGTACTGATAGACCCAGGGAGAAGCTGAAGGAATCCAGAAAACATGCTCTGGACCATTCTTCTTTGGCATTCGAGTTGGTCCTGTTATCAATATTTTACAAAATCCTTAGATCTGACTCCAGTCTCAGAGCAGATACTTGTAGGATCAAAGACACCTCCTCTACAAGAGCCTGGGTTTTCTTTGGAACCTATCTACCCAACTCTTCATTCTCCCTTTTTACAAGGAAGGACCATTCATAGATCTTCCATGCTTCTATCCACTGCATCCTCTTTACAGTCTGTTCAGTTTAGCAGAAGTTTTTCTGAAGCTGATGTGGACTGGATGATGAGGAAATTCCTCAGGACCCAGATTCAGTTGTGGTTTTTTCCGGCTGTGGCAGCTGTTGGACATATAAGCCTTGGTTCTCCTCCTCACTTCATTTCCCTACCCCCAATCCATCTCCTAGGTATGGGGACTCTGGATCCAGGTGACATCCAGGGTTTGTCCATGTCAAATCCAAAGACTTTGTCTTCTACTGCAGCTCTGAGTGGATTGGATCTAGAAGTACTAGGGGTTGAAGTATCAGCACAGGATCTGGAGGGATGACTTTGACTCCAAAGTTTTTGGAATCGTCTTTGTCTCTTGGTGCCTCATTGCAAGATAGCTTGGCTACAGTGTCGCCTCAGACCCAACCCTGGAAGGACTGTGGAGCCTGAATGAACAGGTGGCCTATGCTCCATCTGGGGTGGTTTCAGGTTCCCCATTGGTACATGATGCTGTCGAGAGTGCACTCTCCATGTCTGATAAGCAAAATTCTGTTCCTCATTCAGCTCCATCCATTCCCTATCTAATTCCCTTGGGTCCTGATCCTTGTCATTCCATTCTGTTGAGTCTTGAGAGAGTCCTTCAGGATTCCCATTTGTCATCTGAATCCTTACTGATGCATCCTGCCATACAGACTCCTTGCAAGTGTGCATGCAAAATGAGGCATATTGACGGGGCACCCCAGATTTCCCCCAGGGCACTTCATTTGGGGAAATTCTCGAACGTTAGAGAAAGAAAGGCAGATGGTCCTACAAAGCCCCCTTCCAAGAAGAATCAGTGTTTCTCATTGTCTGTGGTTTCGGCCCAGCTGCATACTGAGTCATTGCCCCTGCTGATGAGATGATTGGCCTTATCTCTAAGTGGGTATGGAATGAGTCAGACATGACTGAACTGATTCCCCACAACCCAGACAAGTTCTTAGTGTCATCCAAAAACCATCCACTTTGCAGCTAGGGTCCCGTTGTTTATTCCATGGTGGTTGCAGCAGCCACCAAAAAGGAGCTTGCTGAAGAAAGCTCTTCTGTCTGTTCCCCCTTCCCCAGCAGAGAGCTCAGTGACTTGGACAGATTTGGGAAGCAGGTATATGCTCCAGCAGCCTTTACACTGAGGGCACTGAACTACCTGGCTCATGTGACTCAGTTCCAGAGGGATTTGAATAAGGATCTTTCCAAGTTCCTGTCTGGGTTCATTTCTGTAGTGAAGAAGATGACTTTGGACTTGCAGTTGTCCACCCACTAGACCCTTTCCATTGTGTCAGTGCACTTGATCTGTAACACAACCAAGGGAGCTTTGAGAGTCACAGGCACTGGCGTAACTATAAGGAGGCATGCCTAGTTTGTTTGTGTGATTTTACAGAGAACTTCAAGGTGTCCTTTGCCAATGTCCCCTATGATCACTCCACCCTTTTTGTGCCTAAAGTCAAAGACACACACTTCAAAATTAAGCAAGATGGGAACACCATTTCTGCCATAGGGATATGGTTCTCTGTCCCTCCGAGGTCCTTCTGTAGGAGCTAGAAGGGAGTTGAAGAAACTGTGGTTCCAAAAGTCTCTAGGGTTTCTCCTGAAATCTCTGGAGATAGACCCCCTGGGGCAGAAGGGGAACTATAATGGTGGACATCACCCCTGTAGCAGAGGTGGACCACAGAACGAAGGCTTCTGGGGACCATTCTACAAGAGGCCTTGCCAGTGCTCCTGAAAGGTTGCACAACTGGGGAGGCAGTTTGGGGCACTTATCTCTGCAACCCAAGACATGGACTTTAATCGCGCAAGAGACAAGGGTGCGGAAGCTCAGTACATGAGGATTTACAGTGATATTTCTTTATTATCCCCCACCTTCAAGAAAGCTCCTCAATGTTCTGTCTTCCTAGGGAAAAACAGCAGCTCTAGAAATAAAAAATCTACTGGAAGAGTGAATCATCCAGCAGGTCCCACCAGATGAACATTGATCCAGGACTTATTCAAGACTCTGGTGCCAAAAAGGAATGAGGACCTCAGGCCAGTTTTGGACTTCAGCTGACTCAATCAGTATGTCAAACAGACAAAGTTCTGGATGGTTACAGTTCAGTCCATTTTGGATGAGTTTGTTAGACCATCAGGATACATACTACCACATAATGATGGACAGGCAATCCATAAGGTTTCTTCACTTCCAGCTGAGAATCAGTCATTTCTAATTCAGATCCCTGACCTTTAGTCTCACCACAGTACCCTTGGGTGTTCAATAAGTGTATGGCAGTTGTCGCAGCTTGTTTCAGTCTGCAGGTGTTCTGGGTGTCCCCATATCAGGACGACTGGCTTATCTCTGTCCCACCAGGAATCTTGTCATCCAGGCCAATGATTCCTTCCTCTACCTTTGGCACTCAACTGGGTATTACAGTGAACTTGGACAAGTCCAAGTTTCTTCCCATACAGACAAAATTTATTGGTGCTCATCTGGACATGAGATACCAGATTGTGAGGCTCCCACAGAACAGGTTAGCCACCCTTCACAGACAAGCAGTAGAAGTTCTCGCCTGCTGGAAGACACCAGCAATACTAATTCTTTGCCTCTTAAGATCAAAGCCTTTTTCCATGTTCTTCAGTGGACAATTTAAGTACAGTGGTCCATCAGATATCAACTGATGAATTTCCAAATAGGTTTAACAAGCATCTGCAGAATGCAGACATGCTTGTGGCTCAAACCTTAGAACATCTCCCAAGGTTGCTGTTTTGTTCTTTTTCCTTCCAAGGCCACTGTGACCATAGACACTCCCTTGCTTGGGTGGGTGGGGGGGCACTACTCGGGAAGGACTGTCCAAGCCATGCAGTCCTATCTGAGGCCACACTTTATGCCAACATTCTGGGGTTGAGGGCAGTTCTCTTAGAGTTGCAGGCCTTCCAGGACCCCTCCCTCTAGAGGTGATGTCGGCAGGTTGGTACATCAGCAAACTGGAGGGTACACACTCCTACCCATTGTGTCGAGAGTTGATGAGAGTTTGTCAGTGGGCAGTATCTTTCAACAACTTTCTGGTATCAGAGCACATCCAGGGAAAATCCATTGTTCTGGTGGACGGGTTAAGCAGGTCTGTCTTTCTACCTCAAATTTCACACTCCTCAAAACTGAGGTAGAATCCTTCAAAGCCCCCGGGCCTGTGGAAAATACAGCCCAGACCGCAGAATCCTTTATAAACACATTCTATGAACATCTTCAGGAATGCATGGATCATGCAATCCCAAATAAAACCAAGACCCAATCCTCCAAAGGCAGATGTCCTGTCTGGTGGACCCCAGCCATAAACAAACTATACAATAGAAGGAGGAAGCTACTAAATGATAGATCAAAATCCCAAAAAGGGAAGGCATCACTGATCAGTATTAGCAAAAAACTACGGGCACACATAAAATTGTCTAAGGCCAGCTTCAAGAGAAAAATTGCACAGGACACTAAGGATAATCACAAGGCTTTCTTTAGTTATGTTAGGAACCTGGGTGGTAATTCCCAGATATGCTCAGAATTAGTCCAAAATGACAAAAAATACACCGAACCCACAGACATTGCCAACATCCTAGCTGACAGGTTCAGCGCAAACTTCTCCCCTCCCCACCAAAAGGGCAAATATCTATTCCAGCAGAGTGCTGCCCCCCTGACATCTCAGATGCTCAGGTAAGAGCCGCCCTCTCCAAAGCAAAAAACACAGCATCAGTGGGACCAGATGGTGTCCCGGGCTGCGTCCTACATGAACTCCAAGAAGAGCTAAACCCAAACATAAAACTACTGTTCAATCTCAGCCTTACTACAGGATATGTGCCCAAAGAGTGGCGTACAGCAACAGTGGTCCCTCTCCATAAAGGTGGTGCCTCAACGGATCCTGGAAACTATCACCCCATAAGCCTGACTAGCTTGGTCTGCAAAGCTATGGAAAGGATCATCATGGACCTCATAAATAAAGATATTGGGGACCTACAAACACTGGATCCTACCCAGTTCGGCTTTGTTAAGGGCAGATCCTGCCTCTTAAACCTGGTTGATTTCTTTGAAACAGTCACCAAGGCCATTGACGAGGGGAAGGTGGTCCACACAGCCTACCTGGACCTCGCAAAAGCCTTCGATACAATACCCCACTCAGGCATTATAGATAAGCTCACCAGCTTAAATATAAACCCCTATGTCACTAGATGGATTGCAAACTGGCTCAAAGACAGAACCCACATGGTTAGAATTGCTGGAGGCATGTCAGACTCCAAACCAGTTACAAGTGGTGTCCCACAAGGCTCAGTCCTGGGACCTCTCTTGTTCTGTATATATTTCTCGGAGGTACAGGCCAACACGGAAAGACTGTGGCTGACCAAGTTCGCAGATGACTGCAAACTGGGCGCCATAATCGACTCTCCAGCTAACACAAGCATCCTCCAAAGGGCCTCATAGAAACAGACAGCTGGTGCCAGAGCCATGGGCTCAAGCTAAATGCCAAAAAGTGTATAGTCATCCCCTTTGGCAAAAACAAAGCGCCCACAAATTACCACATAGGTGGTAATCCATTAAGTACAGAAGAAGTAATTAGGGACCTGGGGACCCAAGTTGATAGCAATCTCTCATTTGACAACCACGTGGCCAAAGTGGTTAGAAAAACATTTTATATAGCCCACCTAATCATGAAGGGATTCACATAAAGATCAGAGGAGGTCATTGTGCCTCTTTACTCATCCTTCATCAGGCCCATAATTGAGTACAATGCCCCTTTTGGGATGTACCTTACCAGACACCTGCAGCAACTGGAAAGACCCCAAAAGTACCTCACCAAGAGGATCAAAGGGCTCAAACAGATGCCATATGCTGCCCGGTTAAAGAAACTCCAGCTCTACTCCGTGGCATACCGCCTGTTCAGAGGCGATCTGTGCCTGACGTATAAAGCCATGTCCAACCCGGAATTAATGGACATGCTGCACCTCAGAAAATCCAAATCCCATCGAGCTACATGCTCGAGAGACTTGAACCTCAGCACTGAAATAAATAGGACATGCTGGAGGGACAGATTCATAACCCAGAGGCTCCCTTCACTCTGGAATAAAATCCCAGTCCAGGTTAGGCAGAGTCCCTCATTGACTCTCTTCAAGAGGAATCTTGATGAGTGGATGGGAGATCGTAGGTTTACCCCGGGTATCACTTCTGTGTCACTGTTAGACAGAGGCACAGTATACTAACCTTGAAAAAGGGCATAGCAAAATAAATTTAAAATGGGTGGCGAAAGCCAAACACATTCTGGCTAGGCTTATAAATGCCCTAGGGCAGATAGCCTAGTATGAACCTATGAACCTATGAACCTATGAGTGGTCCCTAAATCTGACAGTGGCAGAGCAGATTTTCTGTTGCAGGGGTCGACTGTGTTGTGATCACTTTGCCTCTCCGCTCAACACAAAATGCAGCAGAAATTTTTCCCTTATCCCCCGGGTGGGGGAGTTACCAAAGGATGCTTTTGTATGCCTTTCCCCCACTCCTCTTATCCCCCGGGTGGGGGAGTTACCAAAGGATGCTTTTGTATGCCTTTCCCCCACTCCCCTTATCCCAAAATCCTTACAGAAAGCTGGGGAGAGAAAGGTCACAGTCATCCTTTTTGTCCCATTCTGGCCACGAAAGGTGTAGTTCCCCTTCCTCTGACCTGCTCTGATAGACCCTTCTTAAGTCCTGGATCCCAATCCAGATCTTCTCTCACCCATCTGGGATGACTCACCTGGACATTCAAGTCCTCAAACTGACCACTTTTTTTTTTTTTCACTTCCAGTGATGGCAGGTCTGTCTTAAACAAATGTAAAAAGTTTGCTGTTTGGGCATCTCATAGGAATCTGAATCTTCTCCAACTGTTTTAGATTTTCTGGCTTCCTTTTTCAAAACAGGGTTAATTACTCTACTGCCAAAGTCCAGTCAGCTGCCATTTCAAGTTTTCATGTTGGAAAAAAGTAATCTATTGTTTCCTTTCAGTTATCCAAGGCCTTCCTCGGGGTTACTTTCCTTCTCCGACCTCTCCTGCACCTCCTTTGGGATATCACCATTCTGTTACAGGGTTTAACTAGTCCCCCTTTTGAACTGGCAGCTAAGATGGGCCTCAGATTTTTGGCATGGAAGATGTTATTTCTGGTAGCAGTTAATTCACTTAATAGGGTATCATAATTGCAGGCTCTTTCTTGTAAACCTCCGTAGTTGATTTTTCACAAAGACAGAGTATCCCTGTGAACTAACATATCCTTTATCCCAAAGGTAGCTACAGAGACTTTGTTAAATTAGTCCAGTCTTCTAGTTTTCTTCCCAATTTCTTCCAGCAGAGGGGAGTACATGCTACATTTTTTGGATGTACGTGAAGAGAGTCATTTCTACCTTCACCATACAATGAAAATTAGAAAGTCTGATCAGGTGTTTTTCTCCTTTTCAACAGCAAAGTTGGAGCAGGGAGTCTCCAAAGTAATTCTTTCTAACTGGTGGTCTGACTGCATTTCATATGTTTATAGAGGGAAGGAGTTAACCTTACCCAAACCCATTAAAGCACAGTCTACTAGATCTATCGCTAATTCCACCACCTTCTTTTCAAGAGCTTCCATTGATGATATTTGTACTGCAGCCACTTGGTCCAATGCACATAATGACAGTTCTAATTATAAACTGGACTTACACTGCAGGGATAGGGCTGCTTTCAGTTCAGCCATCCTCCAGAATATCCTTCCATCAGACCTCCCAAGGGTTTTGTTAGCTGGGAACTCTGTCCCATTGGTTGAGGAATGGATGGAAGAGAGAGAGAAAACACCAGATATGAAAGTTATGTACTTATCATAATGATTAATCTGTGTTGTCTACTTCAGTCCTTTCTCAACTCCTCACTGCCCTTCCCCTTTCCTTGGTATTATGACTTATTGGCTTCTGGTATGACCATACTGCATTTCCTGGGTCTACTCATTAGCTCTTCTAACTCAAGAACAGAATGTGATCTAAGTATTGATTTTCATGAATTCAGGTTTATGAGAAAAGGGTCCTTTGTCTACATTAGGTACTCAGGCAAACTAGCCTGAGGTCATTTCAAGGACAGGAGGGGATTATGGTTAATGGGAGAAGTATGAGCTTTGGATCCAAAGTCTAGAATGGCCAAAGTTGATCCAAGATTGGATCTGAAGACCCATCCATTGAGGAAGGATGGTATTAGATAGCACAGATCTATTGTTATGGTAAGCAAATAACTTCTGTTTTGTAGTCACCAGCAGACTTGTTAGACAGAGGTCTTGGTTGTCTGCTTGAAGATCTAAGAAGTAAATCCCATAAAGGGAATGGCTCCAGTGCTGAGACATCAGGGGAAACCACTGCTAATTTTCATACCTTCTAATCGGGTATCTACAGCTTTCATGGTGTAGGTTTTGTCTTTCAGACAGTTTGCTCTCCATCTTACCACACAAGTTGATTCTTAAAGAATTTAGCTTCTGTATGATATCAGCATGGGAAATGGTGCGAAAAATCTTGCCAGGTCAAGATACACCATGTGTACTGCATGGGCTCCATTTACAGCCTCTAGAACTTTTTTTCCTATGAAGTTTAACTGATTCAATAATCAGGATCTAGCATTCACAAAAGTAAACTGTTGAGGGTATCAAATATAAGATTTTTGATGTTGTAGTTTTAGGTCAGTTATAATATATTTCATGGCTTTGCTGATGAGGCTTGTAAGGCTGATAGGTTTGTGATTACTTGGGTCAGTTGTAAGGCCACCCTTATAGAGGGGCATCACCAATACAGTGTGCAAGAACAAAGCCAGTGGCAAAATTTAAGTTAAATGATTTAAGAAGTGGGACTACAAGGGCATGTTTAACACTTATTTGTGTCAAATCCTGTGGAAGAAATATTTTTGGTCCTGTTACCACTCAGTTTTAATTGTTTTGTTGCACCTACAACAAAAATTATTTTATTTGTTTTACTAATTCTGTATGGAATACAACACACCAGATGTAAAAGTTTCAAAGTAAATATCTCCCAGAGTTGAGGTGAAGTTGTTTTACTTACATTTGATAAAATTATTTGTCCATGTAGGTTAAGTTAGGATAATTTGTTTTAAGCTGTTATGAATTCTTTTTGAATTAAAGTTTTATAATTCAAAACAGTATTATAAAAATCAGATAATAATTTACAGTATTTTTGCCAATTAGTATAATAGTTTAACAAGATTATGAACCAGGACTCTGATCATAGCAAAGTAGCGTTTGAGATATGGCTATCAAGATGTTCATCTTTTTTTTTTTTTTTTTTTTAACAAGAAACATCTTTATTAAATTGTCACGTATGAAATAGGCAATCATACATTTATATAAATGAAAATAAAGCATATTGGTATAATTTTAGTTGCAAACATTATACATCACAAACCATATTGACATTATTTTAGTTGCAAATGGTATACATTTCACTTTATAATCTAGCCAGTCATTGTCAAACGTTACATACCTCATTCAGATCTTGCCTTGTTTTAAACCTCATTTCTCCTCTGCATGTATTGTTCCCACTATTCCAGTTGTTCTATATAATTTGCTCCTACCCTTTTCTCAATATTCCAATTACAGTTGTTTTAGCTCTGGTACTATATTCACTACTTTGGTTTCCGTTTTCTAGTAATTGCTTTTTTGGCAGCCACCATAATAGACTCAGAAAGGCCTTACTATGTCTAGGCAATTCTGATTCTGTAGCATAGCTCAAAATAGTTTCCCTAGTTGCACCAATTTGCTCACCCAGTATATCTGATAAGAGTAGTCTGCAGGGAATCTTTTAAGTCTGCCAACTCATTACAGTCCCAGAAAATATTTTCCCAGTTACTTCTTTCTTCCCTACCACACTTCCACAATCCCAGAAAATACGTTCCCAATTACCTCTTTCTTCCCTACCACACCTCCACCATTTGCTGTCTACCAGAGGAAATATTTTGTGGAGTCTTCTTGGGGAAAACTTCCTGTCAAGACATTCATCTTGAGAGTGAAGTGAAACAAAGGTCTAGTAGTGAATCTTGACGTCTGTGTCAGCAATACATGATTATTTATGACTGGAGGGACATGGCTGATTTTTGTAGCATATCAAGCTTTATCTGATTCAGGTGCTACCAGTTACAGAAAAAGTGTTGAAGCATCTTTGAAAGATATAAAAAAAAATGATGGTGCCCTGTGTGGCAGTGGCTGCTTCTGCTTGTCAGATAAATGTGCATTATTTGTGTAATTCTGTGTCTAAATCAAGTAAAACAACCGAATCAGATACAAAAACATATGATAAGCTAACATACAGCAAGGAGAGACTTCAGGAAATCCGTCTACAAAGCTCAATGTGCAATAGGTTTGAAGGACTACTGGCTGCAGGGCCTGCAAGGCCTAATACACGTGCTACTGGAGCTAGGAATTATACTAAAACACAATCCAAACTGCTCAGATAAGGTGGAGTCAGTGTTTATTATTCAGGGAAGGAGAAGGAAAAGAAAGAGGTATGAAAGGACTCATAAACGAGGATCCAGGGCTGGAATCATCACAAGATTAAAAGTTTTAACCCCTTCAGGCCTGCACTACCATCCATTCTACGGGCTAATTTTCACTCCCTGGAAACCAAAATGGACTACATAAGGCTAGAACTAACTAACTAGAGCAAGGTGAGAAACTCTTGTATATTTATCTTCACTGAGACTTGGCTGAGCTCTAGCATAAATGACAGTGCAGTTCATGTGGAAGGACTACCATTATTTTGTGCAGATAGAACACAGTCTCTCTGTGCTCTGTGGGAAAGCAATGGGTGATGGTGTCTGCATCTACATCAATAACAATTGGTGCACCACCTGTGAGGTGGTAAAAATGCACTGCTCTGAGGACTTAGAGTTTGTCTCTGATATGCAGTGCCTTCTACCTACCAAGGTAATTTAATACTGTCAGCATCACAGCAGTATACATACCTCCCAGTGCCAACACAAATGAAGCACTAGCTGAACTATATCAGTCTATAAGTGATTTGCAAAATCAAAATCCTGATGGAGTGCGTATAATAGCAGGTGACTTCCATCAGGCAAACCTGAAAACAGTCCTACCTCAATGCTTTCAGTATGTAGACTTCGCAACCTGAGGGGAGAATACACTGGACAAGGTCTGTACAAATATTAAGCTAGCATTTAAGGCAGTACCTCACCTCCACTTGTGTAACTCAGATCACCTTACCATTATGCTGCTACCATCGTACAGACCACTGCTGACCAGGGGGAAACCATCAGTGAAGCAAGTAAGAGTATGGCCAGAGGGAGCGGTCTCAGCACTACAAGACTGTTTTGTGAGTACGGACTGGAACATCTTAAAGGAGGTGGCCACAGTAAACCAACATATCAAGCTGGAGGAGTACACTGAATCAGTGATGGGTTACATCTCAAAATGTGTTGATGATGTGACAGTCACCAAAAGCATCATCACAAGAGCCAACCAGATGTCAGAAGGACCCTACGAAGAGTTAACCTCAGGAAAGCAGTTGGACCTGATAACATTCTTGGAAGAGTGTTCAAAGACTGTGCAGACCAACTAATAAATGTACTCACAGACATCTTCAACAACTCAGAGTTAAGCCATTGTGCCCAAATGTTTTAAGTAAGTCACTACCTGCTAGCCTAAATGGATATTACCCCGTAGCTCTCACCTCCACTGTGATGAAATGCTTTGAGAGACTGGTCAAAGATGTAATAACATCCAGACTACCTGCAGACTTCGATCCACTCCAGTTTGCATACAGACCCGATCGCTCCACAGGAGATACTATTTCTTTGGCACTCCACTTATTGCTGGACCACCTGGAGAACAAGAATACCTATGTGAGGCTAATGTTCATTGAATTCAGTTCAGCTTTCGATACAGTCATCCTGCAAAATCTGATCAGAAAGCTGTATCATCTGGGCTCAACACTCCATTATGCAACTGGATTCTGGACTTTCTTATAGATAGACCCCAGAAAGTGTGCTTAGGCAAGAATACATTGGAGAGCATCACTCTGAACACTGGGATGTGTCCTAAGCCCCCTGCTTTCCACAATACTAACCTACGACTATACAGCCAAGCACAGCTCAAACAATATCATCAGATTTGCAGATGATACAACAGTCATGAGCCTCATCAGGAATGATGATGCGACAACCTACAGAGAGGAGGTAAATCATTTCATAAGTTAGTGCTATAGCAATAATCTTGCACTAAATGTCAACAAGCCCAAAGAAATAATTGTGGACAACAGAAAGAGCAACAGAGAGCACTCTCCACTTGTAATCAATGAAGAAACAGTTGAGAGAGTAAAAAACACAAAATTTCTGGGGTGTACATTGCAGAAGACTTCACGTGGTCAGCCAACAAAATTGCCATCATTAAGAAGGCACACCAACGGCTTCACTTCTTGCAATGGTTGAAGAGAACAAACTTACCATCAACGGCTCTCAAACCTTCTACAGTGGCACCATTGAAAGTATACTGACAAACAGCTTTACAGTGTGGTATGGAAGCTGCTCTGCCTTCGAGCACCATTCCCTCAAGAGGGTAGTGAAAGCGACTGAGAAGATTATCAGGAACTCCCTCTCATCCATGCATTACCTGCACATGTCCGGATATCTCAGCAGGGTAAGGAAAATAATCAGGGATAGCTCTCATCCTGCTTACAAGCTGTTCTCACATTTAACATCAGGCAGGTGCTTTCGATGCATCCACTGCAAACCATGAGATTCAGAAGCAGCATCTTTCCACTAGCCATCAGGTTACTGAACTCTAGGAACAGTACCCTTCACAATGGACATTAAGACAGTAATCCAACAATAATGAAAAGACTGTATAGTGCAGTATGTAACAAGGTCTTACCTGCACCTAGACAGCAAAGTCAGCAGTAATCAAATGAACAGTCTTACTGTGCAATATAAACGTAGGCCTTAAAAATCAATCACTTAAGTGCAATTTTTCCATTGAAAATAAGCTCATAACCTAGTAATGAGTGACAATCTGTTAAATCAGTCAATAATCCAAGTATTTGTTATTGTTATATTTGTCATCTGTGTCTATAACATTTTGTGTATTATCATCATAAGTGTAGTCTGTGTATTGTATGCACATTGACTCTGAAGAAACATAATTTTGCTCAGTTCGCACTTGTGTGAATCGAACTGACAATAAACTTTCCTTTGACTTTGACTTTATAAAATGCTTAGTGCAATGACACATGCAGCCAGTAGTAGACCTGAAGTGTCTGTCTGATTAATGAATGGTTTTAAAAACTGTTAGACACTTCACTCTGCCATACTTTCTGTGTGGTAGGAAACTGTATAACACTTTTAAAGTTGCTTTAATTTCTCACCCCATTCTCTTATGGCCAGCACTGGTTGATTTTGCACTTTAGAGTGAGACTGGAACATAACACCACTAAGATGTGCTTAACAGAACTTTATGAATCCCCTTTCTTACATAATAGAAAAGTGCTTAATATAAAGATGTCTTGTTCCCAAATTCATTGTAATCAACATTTTCCATGTAGTACAAGTACTTTGTGGTCTGCATTTTTTTTTTTTGCTTTTTTCATACCTTGGACATAAGAATATGTAAATTGCTTAACACCTTGAATCAGCACCTATTCTTTGTTATCCAAATTAAATTTACTCTTAATAATCTACAGGTAATTATGTTGCATTATCAGTACAATTATACCAATAAGAAAAAAACCTTTGTCTTCCATTCCAGCATTTTCTCAATGTTTAAACACTTTTATAGAATTATCACTTGTGACATAGGCAAACTTACATTTATATAAAAGAAATCAGACCACATTAGGAAGTTCACATTTACAAACATTATACATCACATATATTGTTATATGTCATATAATCTAAGCAACATTGCATAAATGATTCACTTCCTGCCTTCTCTTAAACCTCAATTTCCATTTTTTCTATGTAATTTACTCCCACCCTTTTCTAAAGATCCCACTTCCTGCCCTTTTATCTGTTGCAGTATTCACTACTTCAAGTATTGGTTTAGAGTTTGATTTCCATTTTCTTATAATTGCTTTTTTGTCAGCCACCAGAATTAAATTTAAGGCCTTACTATGTCTAAGCAATTCATATCCTTTATCCCAGCTCAAAAGAATCACTTCATTAGATGCACACATTTACTCACTCGGTATTCCTGACAGAGGACTCTGTTATGAATTTTTAAAGTCTGCAAACTCATTACACTTCCAGAATACAAGCTCCCAGGTATCTCTTTCTTCCCCATCACACCTCCAACATTTGCCATCTACCCGAGGAAAAAGTTTTGGAGCTTGCTTAGGGCATAAAAGTATCTGTGCAAACACTTCCAGGCAAAAATCCTAAATCTTCTAGATTTTGTTGCATATTTGGGAGCTGTACATATGTCATCTCATTGTTCCTTAGTGAATTGAATATCTAGTCTTTCTCCCTAATCTTTTCGTGCAATATTTTATTTGCACTTTTTAATATCGGCTTCTGTTCTAGATTCATTAAAAATCTCAGCCATTGCAGGTTTTTCATTTGATTCCCCTATCCCTTTCTCTTCGTCTATACTATGATCTCAATCCCTGACAAGAAAGGCAGTCACTAGCGTGCAATCTAAATGTTTTCTTGACCTCTTCCCATTCTATTTCCTTTCCTTCTGTAATTATTTAGTTTAATCTAATTGTTTGTTCCCAATACATTGGTTCCTTTGCCATCTTCCTCCAGTAAAGCAGCCCCCTTTTATCTGTTCTTTGTACCCCTAAGTGCAGTCATTCCTATTGGCAGAATCTCCTTTCTTCATCCTCTTGTTGGCTTAATCATATTCTTTGTGACTGTTGTTATTCTTCATAAGGGTCTGTGTCCAAAATCCCATTCTTTCCTTATTTTTTTGAATTACACCCCCTTCTTCATCATCATCTTTTCCACTTTGAATTGCATCTTTCTAATTGCGTTAGGTACAAATGCCTTAAATGTGTAGCTTTCAAATATCCCATCAAATCAGGTAATCCTAAACCTCATTGTTCTAGTGAGAGTCAACTTATCCCACTTGACTCTTGCCCTATTCCCCTCCCAAATAAAATCCATCAACTCTTTAATAACTACTATCCACAACTTCTCATCTGGTCGATAAAAATATGCCTGACCTGTGTATAAACCTAAAGGGACTAAAAACATTTTTACTGCTTGTATCTTGCTTTTCATATCCATAGTCAAGATCTTCACGTTTATGTATTATCTTTTGTTTAGTCTCTTCCCACATATTGTTAGATACCGTAACCAAATCCTTTTTAATCCATACTCCTAAATACTTCATTTTATCATGTCTTCATAAATATGGGTATTGCTGGACCAATTCATTTGTGAGTACATAGTTTATAGGTATAGCCTTAGTTTTATTTTCATTAATTTTATATTCTAAAAAAAACAGAATTGTCTCAGAATATTCCACACACTGAGTTGTCTTTTTCTGTTTCCATAGGGTACAAAATAATATCTGCAAATGAAGCCAGCTTTTCTTGAACACCACACAGTTATATCCACAAATTTCTGAGTCCATTTCTTCCAAGATGCTTGTGCTTCACCTCTTTTAAAAATACTATTAAAATCTTCTGGGGCTTTATCAGTTTCTTTCCTCCTAATGTCCAGACTTCCACAGGAATATCCTCTGTTCCTGGAGATTTTCCTGAAAATTGATCACCATTTAACTGTTAATTGTCAAGTCTCATCTTCCTCTTACCTTGATATAATTAAGTTTTTCATAAATATTTACATTTGTGCTGTTTCTTGATTTCCACATTTGTCTGCTTTATATAAATTTTCATAAAATCTCTGAAATATCTCTATTACCTCTACAAGATATATGATTATTTTTCTTTTTACAGGCTCTCTATGTTTTTTTTTTGCATGCTTTATTTTTTATTTAACTTAAGAACAAACTTGTCTAACTTTACATTCTCACCTACATAATGCCTGCCTTTTTACTGCTGTCCCACAGAAGCCCCTCCCCACCACATAAAAAGCTTTTTTTTTAATTTTACTTTTCATAATCACAAATGTAACCTGTTGGTTTACATTTGCAAGTACTTTCTGCAATGATTTTGGTGGCAATTAATGGTAATCGCTGCTGATTTTATTCAATGCTTTGTGTTTCTTTTTTTTTTTTTTTGAAATTCTCTTTATTGCAAATTTTCATCAAAAGGAAACAGAAAGCAAAACTCACATTACAACAAAAATACATAGCAAACCACAATAGAGAAAAATACAGCAAGTGAACTATGCTAAGATCCACAAAAAGGAAACCTAAAACATTCACATAAAGGATACATACACTAAACCTAAAACTATTTACATATCATACATTGCCCACAACAATTCCTGTAACATTCCTGTACAGCAAGGTGAAAACTAATGGTAACCATGAAAGGTAAGTCCTTATTTCAGTATATGGTCAGATAATTCCCCAGAATTCCTTAATAATTGGTTTGTGCTTGATATTGTGGAACAAGAATTTGTGTGCCTTGAGGTGCTTAATAGTCATGTGTTTAAAGCCTTCCCAAGAAAGGGAGTGTCTAATTTTCCAATTCAAGGAGATGTAATATTTGACTAGCATAAAAATAGGTATCAGTATCTTGCAATTTCTTTCAGATAGGCCGGGGGGAGGAATATGAAGGATGGTAAAGTCCCATGAGAGGGTTGATTTTTCATATCCAATTTTTTCAAGTATCACCCTTAGTGCACACCAAAGCTTGTAGGAGCACTTGCAACTCCAAAACAGATGAAGGATATCGTCCGTTGGATTTGAACAATATTGGCATTTAGGGGATTTATTAGGGAAGATTTTGTTGAGGACCTCAGGGGTAAAATACGCATTGTTCATAATCATCAGTTGAGTGTATTTCATCTTTTTGAAGGGGATAGATTTAGAGCTTAGGTTTATAGCCTTTAAGATTTGTCCTTGATTTATATCAGGGTTGATCTTTAGCCAGAATTTCGAATAAATGAGTTCCCTTTGATATCTAAGTGTCATGATGACCTTGTAAGTGTTTGATGTCATTTTTTTCCCACTGAGCAGGAATTTCCTTAACGTTATACATGTTGAGATATCCTCCTCCGAGACCAATGGGTGGTCTAAGTATTTTCATACTAATTCTCTTATTTGTCGTAATATAGTCAGGTATTTATAGGGCAAGTCTAGGTGAGATCTTAGATTAGATATTGACTGCTGTCTAAGGGGGAAAAGATCAGAGATAATGGTATTCAGGAGAAGGGGGTATTTCTCCAGGTTTAACATGTGACCATTTAATTTAAGGTCGGGGTTAAGATGTAGTGGCTGTAAGGTTAAGAATGAGTAAGATAGATTCAAAGATTTGAAAAGGGCCTGTAGGGATTTTACGCTAAATAGTAAGCTTTTTGTTCATTTTAGCATATCTAAGTTACTTTCATTTAAAAATGGGAGGGCAGCAGGGTTGAATTTTAATGTTTTGATGTAGTTATTCTGTAGAGACACCCAAGCTGGGGCCCATGCTTGTTTATTCTTATTATAGGCCGCAATCTTAAAAATTCTGCTGCTAGTAATGATCTCATAATAGGTTTTAAAGTCAGGTAGGCCCAATCCCCCCTGCTCCTTAGGACAAATGAGTTTTGAGTAACTAATCCTAACCGATTTAGGGGCCCATATAAATTTAGAGATAGAAGTTGTAATATTTTTAAAGAATCTGATATGTAAAATACTGGTAGTTGCATGAAACAGATAGAGGACTCTAGGAAGAATATTCATCTTAATCACTGTTGTTCTGGCCAAAAAAGGGAGCTTAATCTTAGACCATCTTATGATATCATTTTGAACATTAGACCAGTACCTGACTACATTCTCCTGATAGTAATTCTGGTTATTTTGCGAGAATTGAATACCTAAGTAGTGCAGCTGGTCCTTGGCTTTGATCCCTGTATTTAGCATTATATTAGGCAACATCGAATAGATGTTTAAGGGGAGAATTGAGGATTTTTCCCTATTAAGTTTATAGTTTGCTAGGTTGGAAAATATATTAATGGAAGAAATTATTTTAATTGGGTCAGTACTGGGGAGGGTGAAATATATATTTAGGTCATCTGCGAATGCCGACAGTGAGATCTTTGAGTTATATATATTAGGGGGATGATGAAAAGTAGCTTGTTTAATAAGCATGAATAATGGTTCCATATATAAGTTGAAGAGGAGGGGAGAAAGAGGGCAGCCCTGCCTGACACCATTAACAATTTTGATTCTGTTAGATGAGAGATTATTAATTTGTAGAGTAGTGTACGCTGTTGAGTAAAGGGTTTTTATTTTGCTTATAAATGAGATTGGGATGTTAAAGTAGGGTAGAGCGACAAATAGGAATTTAGTACTTAATCGATCAAAAGCCTTGGATGCATCTACCGCTAAGGCATATACCGGGTGCTTTTTTAGGTTGGAATGATGAATCATAGCTTCCAAGAGTAGGGTCTGATCATTGGTCTGTCTGCCCGGAATAAATCCAGATTGTTCTGGGGAGATAATATATGAGATAACAGCTTTAAGCCTATTAGCTAGGACCATGGCCAGAATTTTCATGTCTAAGTTAATCATGGAAATGGGTCTGTAGTTCCCAGGGTTTTTTGGGTCTGTGTTATGTTTGTGAATGAGGATAGTTCTAGAGGCGTTTAAATGGATATCTTTGAAGCCCTTGGAAGTGATATGGTTAAACAGTAATCTTAAGACTTTGGATATTTTTATATTAAATGCTTTATAAAATTCTGCTGTAAACCCATCAGGGCCTGGGGATTTATTGGGTTTAAGGTTATTAATGACAGCTATAATTTCTTGTGTATTAATGTCTCTCTCTATGAATTTATTTTGTCTCTCTGTAAGTTTAGAAAAATTTAAGTTGTTGAGAAAAGAGAGTATTTCTGCTTCCTCCACTATGTTTTCGGTGGGCCCATAGGTTCGGATGAAAATATTTTTAAATATTTTAATAATTTGATTCGGTTTCTGAATATCCTTTCCTTGAAACTGTAACTGAGGTATAAAGGTCGAGGATTTATTTAGGTTGATCACCCTGGCCAAGAATCTAGAAGGGCAGTGAATTACATCTGCATATAAAGCCAAAGATTTAATCTCATGCAAGCTCAAGTTATCTGCTTGCAAGGAGATTAACTCCTTTTGTAGCTGGATCGTACGTTCTTCCAACATCGTTGTGTGATTCACTTGGGATTCTGCTTCTGCTTTGTGCAGCTGGGACGTTAACTCTTGTTCTTTTTTGTTCCGAAGTTTTTTATAATAAGAGGCTTTGTTTATCAGCAGACCCCTAATCATTGCCTTAACTGCGGCCCATTCACAATCTATGGGAGACTGAAAGGAGTCCTTTGATTTAAGAAATTGATCCAAGTATTCAGTAATTTTAGAGGTTATCTCCTCTCTCCCCAGTAGGTTAGGGTTCAACCGCCAGCAGATACCTGTTCTGTTTGTTGGGCTCTTGCCAAGTTGGTGTATATTTATAGAGATCTTCGAATGATCTGATAGAGATCTAGGCGATAGGTTAAAAGAGATGTCCATACTGTAAAATACCTGGGACATTAGAAAAAAGTCTAGTCTAGACCAGCTTTTGGCACAGCTAGAGAAGAAAGTGTAGTTTTTCTTTTTCTGGGCTGGGTCTGAAAATATGCTCGGATCAAATAATCTAAAATCTTCTTTCAGTTCAGTTAGGGCTTTCTGGGCTAAGTGATTATATCTCGCTTTGGGATTCGATCTATCTGTTTTGGGATCCTGGACTGAATTCCAGTCTCCACCCAGAATATAATAGTGGTTGGGAAATAAGGTGAGGAGGTTGTATAACTTCGTGAAGAAAATATGTTGCGAAGTACAGGGGGCATATATGTTGATAAGGAGAATAGGTTTATCTAATAGCGGGTAATTTGTCGTGAGGTAACACCACCTACCCTCCTCGTCTACCCCGACCTTTCCTATATTTGCTCCGAAGCTGTTTTTGATGATCATGGCCACCCCTGTGCTATTCGTAGTGCCTTCTGAAGCTATGATCTTTTTGATCCAAGGTCTCGAAATTTCTTGTTCCCACTGTTGATTCAGAAGATGCATATCTTGCAACAATGTAATATTAGAGGGAGATTTCAAGGTCAAATGCATGAGCAATTTTTTTTTCCCCGGTGATTGTAACCCCTTAATGTTCCATGATTCTATGCTCCACAACATCTATTTAAGCTAAATAGTATAATACCTGGGGAATGCATTGGAGAATAGAGACAACCGTGTATATTACTGTACAACTGTATTGTGAAGATGAGGGCAAGTATGATAAATCCTTCCCGCTTAACCCCGGTGCCTATCCACCTCCCACTAAGCCCGGAAGGGTCTGGGAACGTAATGGACCATGTATTGGGAGTCGTCAAATGTGTGAGACCTATTGTTCCCAGAGAGTACAACCTAAAACACCCTGAACCAAAATGCATAACAAACCCATGCAGTGCGTCAAACCCACTATAACTCTGCCAAATTAAAGGTATGGAGATGCAAAGTTATACAGGGATAGATAGATATTTACATCATATAGAAGGCTGTTGTAACTTGCTGATTGCTCTTGTGAGAATCTGAAATGAGGGACCTGTTCAAATGTGAGAGGGAGGGGGTTTCCCTATTAGTGATTATGCAAGTTAAAGAGATTAACCCACTAACCCGGTGTCAGGTCCGTAATTGCCTGCCTCACGGAGTATGGCCTATTTCATGGAAGTGCTCCTTACCTAGTGACATTCTAAGTATCAAACCCTTTAAATCCCATGGAATTATCTACTAGCATGGATCCACCTATTTCCATTGCCTCGTTCTAAAAGTACCAAAGCTTTTTGCGCAGATAGACATAGACGTCTCACTATCCTCAGCTCCAAATGTCACCCCTTGTGTATTTTTAGGGGCTCATATGATAGTAGTGTAGAACTGGCCCCATTATGCCAATACTACTGAGCATTCTGAGGTCTGGGCTGTCACTGTACTTTCTGTCATTGACATTAGCTTACTGTCGCTGCTGGCTAATCTCACAATATGTATTCTGTTGAGTAATTCCCTGTCTCATTTGTTGTCTAAAAAACATTTCACAGGTAGTGGGGAATTACTGAATTGCTGCCTTTCTTTCAATTTCCTTCCACTTCATCATGCAGTCACATACTTATGTAATCAGATCCTGTATTTCAGCACTGTGAAGTTTCTGATCATAGGTGTCGTTATGTTACTACATGTGTATTTCTACTACTAACTATGTAAGCAGGGCTTCTAAATTAACATTGTGAACTTTTGCTCATGGGTCCTGTATTGTTCCTGCTCCTGTACTATAACTAACTGGCACATGAGTATCTATTTTTATATGGTAATTGAATGATCCGGTTATGGGGAATGGAACTTTCCTAGCTAGATGGTATATGCCTGGTCAAATTAACGTTAAAAGGTACATGCGTGTACCTGTCAGAGGTACCTGGCTTTTCCCATTTAGATGGTAAATGAATGCTCCACTAAGAAGTATGTGAGTGTTCTGCTTAAATGCGACATAGCTGTTTTAGTTAGACGGCACATGAGTTCTCCCGTACATTCCCACTTTCTATTTACCGGACACATCATTATTTTATCATGCAT
Organism: Protopterus annectens; assembly: GCF_019279795.1. Classification (NCBI taxonomy): domain Eukaryota; kingdom Metazoa; phylum Chordata; order Ceratodontiformes; family Protopteridae; genus Protopterus; species Protopterus annectens. The sequence goes on from NC_056748.1 coordinate 605,413,285, forward strand.
CTCTCCCCCTTTTCACTTAGATGACATGTTACTTTCTGTTTAGATAGCATACTATATTCTGAATATACTGCACTACTGTCTGGTACGCCTGTTCGCAGCTTATTTAGCAAACCATCTTCTGGATGAATAGCATGTTCTATTCTTGGTATATGGCCCAGCACCTTTAACTGTACTGCTAACAATTTTGTGGCTGTATGACAAGACCTCTTCTGGCTACCTATTGTACTATTCTCTTATTATATAGCAATAATATATATTTCTTTTAATGTACAAACCTCTGCATGAACCGAGCCCACATATTTAGAAATGATCTTAGCTCATAACCTTCACACTGCTGTTTGTACATATTTCTAATTACCACAGTACCTCATATTTATATATCTGAAAACTGAAATGTATTCTCACACAGGGGGTTGAAAAGTTAAAAAAACATCTTACCAGGTTTTACATGTCTGAACTGTGTCTCTTAATGCTTTCTTAAGTATCAGATATTTTGTATATGTTGGAGATGAGTTTACTAACCCCTAACTTTATTTATATGCCTTTTGAAATGGTCGACTTTTTCCTTTCTAAAGCTTTTTAATACAGTATTTATGCCATTTAGACCTATTCTTCTCATAGGTTCATCCATCACAGTAAAAATGCAGAACTGTAGCTTATCTTTTTAATGTAATTCCCCCCTCCATTCAATGTCAGTGGAACTGAAGCTGCATACCTGACTAACATATCGAAGAGAAGAGAATGCAGCACTGAGTATGCCGACAACTTGTTCTCTCAATTTCTGTTAGCCTGGGAACTTGTGTCCATGCTGGTAATTAGCAACACCAAGCAGAGACGCCAAACCTTTGTTTCTGCCTGTATTTAGCGACCCTGTCTTGTAGTGGCGACTCACTCACGGGGAAGCGACAGAGAGATTAGAGAGATCGTGCAGCTACCGAGTGGAACATCGCCAACGTTCGTGGAGTGCACTCTGTCCAACGAGACCTGCTTCACCCTTAAGGAAACCGGACAAGGGAGTCAGTTCAGGGAGGCATCTCACATTACTTTCCTTTTTAAACCTGTCACCGAGGACTTTCCACGCTCCTATAGCACAGCGCCCAAGTATATGGCTTTACCTTATGGCAGTACATTAAATCCTTTCGTGATGCGTGAAGGCGCTAAAGGGTGATGCGCCTTTAAGACCCCATTGCCTCAAGGGAACGTTAAGGTTCATCTTTCACTCCGGATCTCTGGCAAGCATGTCATCTAGCCTGGAGTGTGTGGATTAATCCCTGGGATGTTTCACTGTTAATGGATCTCCTGAAGCTGGCGCTGAAGATAATAGGGTAGACAAAGGGGCCCAGATTGTCGAGGCAAGTTCATATTTGTAGTATTTTTGAGATTTGCTAACCATAACTCCTCCGTTAGGGAGTATATTATAAAGATTCTTTTTTTCCATATGTTCTTACTAGACGCCCAGGTTGAGGCAGTTTCTTAAGAGATCTGTTTCTTCTACGCACCTTTAACGTCCTGAGCAAGGTTTTTGGGTTTCAGTCTGTGTGTTATAACTATCAAAAGGAAATTACACTACTTAGAGTCTCTGATCTTATTGTCGCTGAAGCCAAACTGTTAAGACATTAATGGTAGCAGTTAAAACTTTTATGATGATTTTGTCTGGTTCTCTTTAAATGCCTTTTCAAAGACCACCCCCGCTTCTTCATAGTTTTGAGCTGAGAATTGAGAGCCCTGATGAGTAAAGCTGAGGGTGTTGGGGTATCTCATTTGAAAACAGATTTGTTTTTTAATTAAAAAGGCACAGAAGGGAGCAAGCTTCTGTCTCTCATGTTTGATTGGGGTTGGAAGATCTGGAGAGATAAATATTTTTGAGTTCTTCCAGTCTATGAATTTCTTTTTTTTTGCTGCAACTGTTAGTTTGCTCACATGTTGGTAGTTTAGAATCTTAACATACACTGGTCTCGGATTAATATTGTCTCTTGCTGGTCTTAGGGCTCTGTGTGCACGTTCAATAATTATTTTCTTTGATAGAGGTTCTTTGTCCAGGAAAACAGAGAAGATTTCCGATATGCTCTCTAATAAATCCATTTGTGTAACCTTTTCTGGGATGCCTCTAATGATAAGGTTATTTCGTCTGGATCTGGCTTCTAGATCAATTAATTTCTGTTGGATGCTTTTTATGTTTGTGTCATTTTTATTTTGCTCTTTTTGTATCTGATCCATTTTTATCTCATTTTCCAGCATCCTTGCTTCTGTTTTATCCATTCTGGTTAAGATTTTGTCAATGGATTCATTAAATGATTTGATCTGGTGTGAGAGGTCTTGAATTGCTGTTTGTATGGGTTGCAGAGCAATCTTTAACTCTTCCATGTAGTTTGTGTCAGGTTTCTCTTTTGATGTTGCTGGTGATATCTTAGGAGCTTCTTGTTGTTTAGTAGTTCTGGCCCTTTTCGTGGTCACTTCTTTTTCTGGAGAGGCTATGGTTGAAAATTTTGCTTTAGTGGTTTGAGTTTCCATGTGATCTAGCTCTTTCGACATGATTGTGTTTATTTTCAAATCCTTTTTTCTTCACAGGAGTGGAGGGCCTTTGAGGCCTAGAGCACATGTAGACCGGACTAGTAGTAGAAGAGACAGACAGATCAGGCACAATCCTTCCGAAAAGATTCTATCTCACTCTCTCCCAATGTTGGTAAGTTCAGTAGGTAAGCTTCTTGGGTATTTCTGTGCAATTATTTTGCCTTGAAAAAGCCTTCGGTCTTAAAATTAGCTGTTAGATTATAGGTGAGTGGCAGAGCTCTGTGGAAACCCTGCTTATACGGTGGCAGCCATTTTGGAACTCCACAGGCTCTCTATGTTTAGTGACAACCCTCTCTGCTTTCTTTTGCCTAAATCGTTTTGATATATTTTTTTTACTGTAGAGTTATAGTCAAAAAATAGTTGCTAAACAGCAATCTTTTTTAAACTCATGCATATTATCTAGATATTCCCTTATTTTCTCTTAGGCACGTTACATTTGTGCCTCGTCTTGTTCTGTGAGATTCCCTTTATTCTTCAGTACTCTAACCTTAGTCAGATCCTCTAAGAAATGTCTATCCCCAGGATTCACCAAGCTCTGCACGATGTGCAGGAATAGTGCAAGAGCTGCTGCACGCAATATGGCTGAGGAGTGATCCAGGAATGAGCTCCCAGGATGTGCACGAGCGCTCCAACAGTATTCCTGCATGGACATAGCTCCTGTATGCTAATTACCCCATTTGCAGATGAAAACCTTGCAAATGAGGTGAATTAGCAATCCAGGAATCATGCAGGCATCTGTGCAGGACTAGTGTAACCTGCAGAAATGTATTCGGTTACTAACCGAATAAATTTCTGCAAATTACAAAATGGAGGCATGACAGCTCCAAAGAAAGCATGTATTCAATGTAGTAGGCATACCAGTTGCCAAATATGTGGGTAAATAGTTGCAAAATTATAAAAAATAACTTTTTTTTTTGGTCGATTTCAGCCATTTAAGCATAGGGCAGCAGTGCACAAATGGGATCAGCCCGAAAAAAAAGCTGTAAATAAGCTTTTAAACCAAAATCACCTTTTTGCCATAATAGTCAGTGGTATGCAGAAGACAACAATACCATTGAATAATGATTGCTAAGGGGGAAGGCTGAGTGTCAGTCTTGTAACCGTGCATTAGCAGTTAGTTTTATGCAAATGAGGAGACTGATACTGAATCACAGATTTCCCCTCAGTGTTAGCTAGCACCCAACCATGTAAGTGCAGTAACACCATAGTGCAAGCCTAAGAGGTAGCTTCATAGGTGACTTCATAAGGAGGTGTGTCATGCATGCTGTAAGCTTATTGGAGCTCTGTGGCCCGTGTTTGCCCTTAGCTAAGCACGGCTAAGGAAGGGTGTGTGTCTGAGGCTGCCTAGCAGTATTTACATTGCCTAAACGGGTTTTAAACAAACAAAAAAAAAACAGGATATAGCAGCTCTGTTCACATCTGAGCACTAGGTATGCGCGGCGTGCCTCGGGGCTTAAATGGAAAGGCAATGGGAAGGGAAAACAGCAGTAGGAAGGCAATCAAGGAGAACTAGGATAGCAGGCAATCAGACAATTACACAGGCAGCAGCCCAGCACACTACTGTAAACTATGCAAACACCTTTCACTCTGTTTTTTCCAACAAACTCTACACCACCGGTGTACACAGATGGGGAAATTTTACCATACAAAACTAACAAAATGATAGGGGCTGCTGTCGCTCTCATACATCAGTATGTGGAAGAGGCTGAGGGTAGTGAGAATGAGAATGCTGATGACCAACCCATACTGAGGAGAAGGAGAAGAGTGTACAGACCCAAGGTAACCTACCAGGGCTGGAGATAGTGCAGCACTATAGGGTGGACAGGGACATCCTACAGCAAATTGTTGAGCTATGCCGGCCACGCCTCACACACACACACAACCGACAGAGGGGAACCCATCCCAATGGATACCAAGGTATCTGTAGGCTTAAGAATACTAGCCACAGGTACCTTCCAAAGGCCAACTGGGGATATCATGGTGATCTCACAGGCATCAGCATCCGGGGTACTCCACCAGTTCCTGGATGCCATGTCAGCACATGCCAGTGAGCACATATATTTCTTCAACACCCATGAGACGTTGACCAGCAATATGGGTCTCTTGCAACAAATAGCAGAATACCCTGAGGTAGTGGGTGCTATGGACTGTATGCACATACACATCAAAGCACCAACTGGTGAGCGGGGTAGTGTCTACATAAACTGCAAGGACTTCCCCTCCAACTGCCAGATCGTGTGCGATGCTGGCAGCCCTGGAAGCTATCACAACTCCCACATCTGGCATATGACACAGCTGTACCAGAGATTTGCCAGTGGGGACATCCCATATGGCCACCTAGTGGGGGGTGCTGGTTACGCACTGGAGCCGTGGCTGACGACATCCTTCAGAAATGCACACACACCCGAACAAGAACTCCATAATGAGGCACACGCACAAATGATAATCATAATAGAGTGTGTGTTTGGGATGCTCAAGTCACAGTTTCGGTGCCTGAACATATGCGGTGGAGCCTTGCAGTACTCTCCAGCTACATGCACCCAATTTTTCATTGTATGTGCCATGCTACACAGTATGATCCTGTGGAAACAGCTGCAGCAGGAACAGCACAGGGCAGGGCCACACAGCCCCCCCCCACCACCATTGCCAAGGCCAGCACAGGCACAGAGTGACTCGGAGGAGGAACAACCTGAGTCTGCCCGTGTATGCAGAAGTAGGCATGCCCAGTATGCCTAGGCTTTGGCAAAGAGGCAATGCATAACACATACACTGACACAGTAGGAACACAAGGAATGACCCCTCTCTCTGACTTGCACATACAGTAAAAGGGATGCCAAACATGACACTACCTGTGCTTTACCATGTATAGGGAGTGTACTATGTGCATCCGACATTGCCCTTCAGCAACATCCTCAATGCTGGCAGAGACACAATTAACTCACTCTTCCAATCAGTTGCTGAATGAAAGTAGTATGTTCTGCTAGTCATAGCTATGGTATGGATGTGAGCATGCAAGGGAATCAGGTGGCTGAATGGGATGGCAGCAGATAGTGGACACCTATATGGGCAGCATAGAATCCATAACAAGTACTGGTGTCCACAAAGTAGGCAGTACTAGACAAGGTGACAAATCCCACTGCATTACATGTGGTGGCCCAAATGCGTGTCCATCGGACACCCACATGCATGTCAGTGAGGTTCACATACCCAACAACAGCCTCAGCCAGCAGGACAGGTGTAGATGACCATAAAGAAAGGCTGTGTTAAGGCCTCCAATTAATGGCAATGGATAACAACCCCACTCCAGACCTACACAGACAGACTACAACATGTTAGGCAGTTGTTTGCTAGTTTTGCAGGGTATGACGAAATTGAAATGTAGGTCAATAAAACCTAACATCTGTACTTCACTGATATGCCTCTAGTCTGCATGATAGGTCAGAATACAAAACGAAATGGAAGCGCCAACAAAATACCTGAAATACCAGTACAGTCATAGCAAATGTTTACAGTTGTCAGGTGTACCCCCCTCCACAATCCTATGTAGAAATTCAGTAACATGTACAAGTGGGGTTAATAACAGTGGAGCACAGATTACCTGAGCTGGCCCAATTTACAGGATAGATTGTTTCATGTGTACAATATGCAGGGATCTGTGTGTTAGGTTGTTGTGTGTTGTACATTGTGTGGAAGTGGTCAGCATGTAGGCATAGAGGGTTGTGTCTCGGTGGCCTATGGCCACTACTGTTGATGACAGGGCCATGTTCTGACAACTGCAGTGCCAACCACAATGCATCCCAGCAAGACCCAATCCAGCAGTCATCCATACTCATTGTTCAGATGTCAATATCTGTCACCATCTGAAAGATGGACATGCCATGAACATGGGCCTAAGCATACACACAGTACACAGGTGGAAGTACCCTAGACAGAGTACATAAAATGTAACTGTCATCTGCACACACCTTTGGAATTCTACATACAGGTTAGCAGCACATTAGTTGTCTGTGTAGTATGGAACACTGATGTATTCTGGTCAATCACTGGCATACCACAAAAGGCACAATTATGAAGTGATGAGAGAATGCCTATGTTCCCGCACAAGGCAGCATAAGGAGAATGTCCCAGGTATATCTGTGAGTCAGCTGCAAGAAGCCTCCATATCACACATGCACTCAGCTCACCCCATCATCTACAGGTTTATCACAGGTCATATCCCTGCTCTTGGGAATGAGTACAGCATGACCCCCACTTTTGTATGGGAATACCCACAGAATGCAGCATGCTGAAGAGGTGTCTTATGCAGGTGTGCCCCTCCCTAGCTGTAAGCAGCACCCAGCCAGCATCCAGACCAATGGATTAATATGGACAGGAACTATTGCCATTAACACCTCCCACATTTATCCTAGCACCCCAGGGGAATTCAGTGGCTTTCATCCTGGGACTGTAGGAGTGACAGAATGCACTGGCCTGCTACTACCAAATGCCCTACAGTCCTCTGTCAAAGGCCTGTGCCTCACCCGTACTGCCAGTGTATGTTATCTAATGGAGTCCCAAATAACATAACACAATCACAGAACACATATGCAAGGCCATGTCGACAAATCCTCCCAGTAGCATGCCCACAATGTCCTACTGCATGAACTGTGACCAACCCCTAAATAATGCTGGGATGAAGGGACAACTATAGGGATACTTCCCAGATATCACACACATAATGTTAGGAAGAGGATAGAATAACAGAGTAGAGGTTATAGAAGCATGAACACCATGGAGTGTGTGAAGTCTGAAACTCTGATGTGTGCCCATACTTCCCCTGCCTGCAAACCCAGTAATGGGTGGCTACAAACCTGCTCGTAAACCACAATGTGAAGGGGAACTGACCCATATGTATGAGCCCTGCCTCTGGGTAACCTGGGTGAATCTGTACAGCTGAGAGGTATGGCCACAGCAGAATATGGCCATTCTGTTATGTTGATAGATGTACAAGCAAGGGATCATCAGCCACCACAGTAGCAAGGTGCTGGACCATTTACACAGTTCCATCAGCAAGTGTATGCAGCTACCCCTCCAGAATGGCATGAGTGTGCAAGAATATGTAGGCTGCATACCACAATACTGGATACAGCTTCATTCATCTTGTATTTCTCTGGAAATAATTGTGAGCAAATAAGTATATTTGTTGGTAGTTGATGACATAATACATTACAGTTTAAAACAGTACATGTCTGAATATCTCTGCTAACACAAACGTGTAATGCAAGCAGCACAGACAGCAATAGGTACATTATCCCACTATCTGTTGCCCATTGTGACTCCATATTGTCAACCTATCTACAGATATCCTGCAGAAACGGGTTGCTAGCTGTAGGTGTAGAACACAAAATCCTGCACTGGAGGATTCACACACTCAGTACAGAAGGTTATACTGGACATGCTCCTACACTTAAGAGAAATGAAGCCCATGTCTGATAACAGTGGACTATACATATCTGTCAGTCACAGATGTCTGTGCACACACACCACATTGCATACCATTCATGCTTTGCACACACATTGGATAGGAATACTCACACAAATCCAAGGCCAACACACTACAATAGGTCAAACATACACACACACAGATGTGGGGAAGAGAGAGGCAGACAGTGACAAAGAGATTGCCATCATGATTCCTGTCCCACCCACCATACATCCAATTGGCCAATATCACATAATGTGGTGATGTCAGTCAATGTAGACATTTGCTTTTGGTAGCCCTCAGCCCTATAGTGTCTGTGGTGCTTGTGATAACGGTGTAACATGATAGTAAAAATCAGTATTCATCTAGCATTTGTATACACAGTCCTGTCAAATGTAAAGTTGTGTGTGTGTTCCCAGAGGAATGGTTTATGGCCCATTCACACACACTACACTTCCCATAGCCCAGGTTAGCACTCATGCTGTCAGTCACCTTGAAATAATCCTCTGGCCAGTTATCATCCCCATAATCTCCATGGCGCATGTGATAACTGTGTAATGCTAAAGTGTAATATACAAGTTAGTAGGAGTTCTAATCCCAGACATGGCAACTGTGAAACCGTGTGTGTGTGTGTGTGTGTGTGTGTGTGTGTGTGAGTGTGTGTGTGTGTGTGTGTGTGTGTGTGTGTGTGTGTGTGTGTGTGTGTGTGTGTGTGTGTGTGTGTGTGTGTGTGTGAGTGTGAGTGTGAGTGTGTGTTTGTGTGTGTGTGTGTGTGTGTGTGTGTGTGTGTAGAGATTAATGATTTTGAGGCCATTCACAGTTACTACACCTCCTGTTGCCCTACTTTAGCAAGCCTGCTGATGTCATTCACCTTGAAATACCCCTTTGGACAAGGGCTAGCCCTGTAAGCTCCGTGGTGCATGTGATAACTGTGTAATGCTATAGTGTAACATACTAGTCAGGTAGGAATTCTAATCCCAGACATGGCAGTTGTGAAACTCTGTGTGTGTGTGTGTGTGTGTGTAGAAATTAATGATTTTAAGGCCATTCACAGTTACTACACATCCCATTGCCCTATTTTAGCAACCCTGCTGATGTCAATCACCTTGAAATAGACTTTTGGACAAGGGCTAGCCTTATAAGCTCCGTGGCACGTGGAATAACTGCACAATGCTGTAGTGTAACATACTAGTTAGGTAGGAGTTCTAATCCCAGACATGGAAACTGTGTATGTGTATGTGTAGAGATTACTGATTTGGGGGCAAGTCACAGTTACTACACCTCCCATTGCCCTATTTAGCAAGCATGTTGATGTAATTCACCTTGAAATACCCCATTGGACAAGGGCTAGCCCTATAAGCTCAGTGGCATGTGTGATAACTGGATAATGCTATAGTATAACATATTAGTCAGGTAGGAGTTCTAATCCCAGACATGGCAACTGTGAAACTCTGTGTGTAGAGCTTAATGATTTTTAAGCCAGTCACAGTCACTACACCTCCCATTGGCCTACTTTAACAAGCCTGCTGATGTCATTCACTTTGAAATACCCCCTTGGATAAGGGCTAGCCCTGTAAGCTCCGTGGTGCATGTGATAACTGTGTAATGATATAGTGTAACATACTAGTCAGGTAGGAATTCTAATCCCAGACATGGCAGTTGTGAAACTTGTGTGTGTGTGTGTGTGTGTGTGTGTGTGTGTGTGTGTGTGTGTGTGTGTGTGTGTGTGTGTGTGTAGAGATTAATGATTTTGAGGCCATTCACAGTCACTACACCTCCCATTGCCCTATTTTAGCAACCCTGCTGATGTCAGTCACCTTGAAATACCCCTTTGGACAAGGGCTATCCCTGTGTGCTCCATGGTGCATGCCATAAATGTGGAATAATGTAGTAGCAGTAACTACATATCTATGGGTTTGAATCTTATCTGTGGCAAGTGTTTGTGTGTGTACATATGTATGTTTGTACCTCAAAGATTTTGGCCCCATTTCCAGCCAGTACACATCTCAGAGCCTGACTTTAGCAGTCCTGCAGATATCATCCATCTTACAAGTACCTGTTGCCAAGCCTAAACCATGTCAGGTCAGTGGTGCATGTGGTAAATGCATAACATAATGGTCTGTAAAGATTGTTAGAGGTTTGAACCTCACCCCTGGCAAATTTAAATGTGTGATTAGGGTAAAATTATTTTTAGGATCTCTCACCCACTACATCACCCAATGCCAGTATTTACAAGGTCTGGTGATGTCCCTCACCTTAGAGTACCTTGGGACAACATCCTTCCAATAAGCTCTGTGGCACTTGCAATAAATGCGGTACACTGTAGTAGCAATACATAGCAAGGTAGGGGCTTGAATCTCAGTACTGGCAATTTTGTGTGTGTGTGTGTGTGTGTGTGTGTGTGTGTGTGTGTGTGTGTGTGTGTGTGTGTGTGTGTGTGTGCATGCATGTGTGTCTGTGTGTCTGTTATCAGTATCCTGTGTGGAGGTTGCTGTGATTGTGTAATGACAGGATGGACTGTGATGTCGGTTTTGCTAAATTATTATATTGAGGACCTAGTATATGTCACAACATCCACCTTACAAGGACAACAGAGGTCAAACAGCAGAGAGGCTGGGGTAGACAGTCCGTAGCCCTACATGGGACATTATGGATCGGTGAACAGTATAGGCAACCCTTATATTACTCAGAGAACACTATTCACCCATGTCTCATACACAAACACACTTGGCTAGGTAGCAACCACTATATTGGTAGTTCCCCTGGATATTGTCCACAGATAGTAACCACAGTGTGATTGCAGTGGACTACATGCCTGTTGACCACAACACTGCCACTGACATAAGAAAGTACGGTGATGTATAACATCTCCTGACTGTGTGTTATCCAGCAAGTAAAAGGACATGGCACCCTGTTCCATCCCTACAATAGGCAAATAAATGCTTACAGTGGTCCTTTTGTTATGTTCCCCACTAGATGCCTGCAACAACTGTAGAATCTGCAAATGTAACCCACAAAGGAAATACCATGCCTTATACACATACCCTGTATGGACAGATGCCACTAACTCAACTGAATACATGTATCATGCTGTCAATGTATGTGCAAGCACAACCTCAGTTCCATAGCCAGGTCTCCCCAAATGAGGTCAGGAATGCTACATCAGAAGATAACAATCTGTACACACAACATGCCCCAGAGACCTCGTACACATCCACATGTCAAAGAACATGCATGTGGGACATTTCACAACCTAGACACTATCCATGTTATGGAATACAGCTCACATACATGAGAAGCAGTGCACATTACTGGCCACCCACAACAGTAACCCAGATGAGTGGATGGTGAATACAATTCCCACCTGTGGGGACCACTCCAGGGACTACACCCCTGAGCCACACTGGAGACCATTGTCATGTGGCCTTATGCCAAGGTATTCCCTTTGTCTAGCCTTGTACAGCTGTCAGGCCCATCCACCTACTACACATCTGTGAAGCAATGAACCTATGCATCTCAGTACTGGCAAGTGTGTGTTGTGTGTGTGTGTGTATGTGTGTATATGTGGAGATTAATGATTTTGAAGCCATTTACAATTACTACACCTCCCATTGGCCTACTTTAGCACTCCTGCTGATGTCATTCACCTTGGCATAACCCTTTGGCCATGTATCAGCCATATAAGCTCTGTGGCACTTGTGATAACTAATACTGTAGTGTAGCAAACTATAAAAGCAAAGAAAGTGGAGGAACCAAAAGTGTTCAAAAATATAAATGTATAAATAGTAAAAAGACACTTCAGCTGGAGATGAAAACACTTTAATACAAATTAAAATAACAAAAAGCTAAGCGCTTTCGAGGTGACCCTCTTCTTCAGACCTAAATACAAACTGATAAAAATCCTGGATTTAAATACAAGCACTGACCAATAAAAACAAGGCGTAGGAATACATCATAAAAAATTAAATTAATTAATGTGGTAAACCTCTTCTCTTCAAAAGAGGTTTTAAAGACACAGCGCTATTGAGGCCATGTGGAAAATATGCCTTGAAATCCACAATCCATCTTAATTCAACATATTCTGTCTCATTTTTAATGTCCCCTTCATGCAAACTGACATTCATTTTCTGCAAAACTAAAAATTTGAAATTATGCTGTGTATCATAATCAATTATATGCTTAGCTAGTGCATTCATGCATTTGCTGTTACGTATGTCATTGAGATGTTCTAAAATTCTTTCTTTTAACATGCGATTAGTCTTGCCTATGTAAAATGCACTACATAAATTACACTTTACCAAATAAACAATGTTTCTTGTGGAACAATCAGCATAAAAAGAAAACTCTATAGTCTTATGATTTAGTGGATGTCTGACCATCCAGGCAGACCATATATAGGCACAAGCTTTACAGGTTCTACAGGGGTGGGTACCTCTACATTGTGAGTTAAACCTCTTATATATATTATGCTTGTAACATAACCTTTGTTTCAGGTTTCTATTATTCTTGAAGCTAAAGCTCGATTAGTTCCCAGTACCTGGCTAATACTTGGATCAGTCAACAAAATAGGCCAATTCTTTTTAACAATATCACATACTATATTGACATTGTTAGAATAAGTCAAACACAACCTATTCACAGGTTGATTAACTTTCCTTCCCGCAGTTTGTACTTCAACTCAACAGCTATCAGAAAAATAGGGCTTGGTTTTACAGATATCAGAGGAATTAACCTCCTCTATTGCACTATCTATGTCAAACTGCTTGTATCCTCTGTCTAGGAGATCTGATGTAAGGCCCTTGACCACAGCAGTGTAATCAGCCCTATCAGTGTGAAGTCTCTTACAGCGTAGCACTTGATTCTTTACTACATTTTCCAAAATATGCCTGGGGTGTATGCTGGAGCGATGGAGAATGCTATTCTTCCTACAGTCTTTCCTGTGCATTTTAGTGGATATATCTCCTAATATGCTCTTACTAACAAGAACATTCAGAAAGTCCAGTTTTTCTTTTGAAAATTTAAGTGAGAAAGAGAGGTAAGATGTAGTATTCTCAAGGAAGTTAACAAAACTGTCTAAATCTTGTTCATTCCCATGCCAAGTAAAAAAGATGTAATCCACAAAACGCTTGTAAAACTTAATGTGTTGCTTAAACATGTCAGAGACAAATACCATCTCCTTCTCCCATTGGGCCAGCACAATGTTGGCGTATGTGTTAGCACACGCTGTGCCCATAGCAACTCCTACTTTCTGAAGGAAGAATTCATTCTCAAATAGAAAAACATTGTTCTCTAATATCAAATCAAGTAATGCACAAATCATATTCACTTTAATATTAGAGAACTCACTTTCTTTATTTAGAAAGCTTCTAACATTCTCTACTCCCTCTTCGTTAGGAATGACCGTAAATAACGAATTCACATCCAAAGTTACAAAATAACTTCATTGGTAGATGTATCCTGCCTAGACTTCGCCCAAAGAAACAGATGCTCCAGAAATTGTTTACTGCCCTTTAGGACAGTAGGTATTTTGTTCAAAACACATCTTAGCCATTTTTCAACATAGATAGACATAGGTTATGTAAGCCATCCCCTTCCTGAAACAATGGGTCTAAGCGGGGGACTTAATGGATCTTTGTGCACTTTCAGCAAACCATAAATGACTGGTATGGTAGGATGCTTTACACTAAAGTAGGTGTACAAAGAATAATCAATCTGGTCAGTCATAAGTAGATCATACCTATAAAAATTCAGTCTACTGATGATACCATTTACCTGTAATTTTTGTAAGTTAATGTATACATTGACATCATGTAGCATTTTGTGCATTGTATCCAAGTAGTCCATTGTATCAAGGACAACTATCCTACCACCCTCGTCAGCTGGTCTAATAGTCAAGTGGTCTGCCTTAGTCAAAGTACGCAGGGCTTGATCTTCTCTAGTAGTCAAGTTGTAAAAAGTGCCCTTCATTTTCTCACTAGTTACTCTCCTAAGATCACTCTCACACATCTTAATAAATGCGTCCATAGCCGGAGAATTATTAGGAACAAAACAACTCTGTTTTCTTAAATTATGAACGTTATCAACTCCACATGTATTACCATCATATATGGTTTTAAGCATTATATTCCTTGCAAAAACATTAAGGTCTAAAACAGTATCCACTAAATTCATACTGTTGGCTGGAACAAAGGAGAGACCCTTATTCAACACTGAAAGTTCTTCAACAGTGAGAGTAACTGAGGATAAATTAAAAACTAAATTATTGATCTGCGAGCTGGTGTACTCGAGGTCTTGTTTTGAGCACCAGGTTTGGACTGTATCTTCCCTCATTGCCTGCAGCTCATGGACCTGCTCATATGTTTGTCCTGCCTTATGGGCAGTGCTTTGTCTAAAAAAAACACAGAAGAACGTGTGCCTTCATTAGTTACATTATCACTTTTCATAGAGGAAAACACCTTAGGTTTAACCACAGGTTCTGTATTAGTTGAAAAGTTGGCATGTGTAATGTTAGATGCCAAAACCATATTATTGTCCAAGGTAGATTTACTTAAACTAACTGTCTGCATAGTAATATGGCCTGAATTCTCATCCACTAGGCTATCAGCATCATTAAAACACTCCAAAAGCAACCATAGAACCACATACTGAGCAAGATAATTAGAACTGGTGCAGACTAGGATGACTTCAAACACAGCTCGAACAAAATTCTTCTTTTATTACAAAAATATAAACATCCACAGGTTAAGCGCTTTCAACTGCCAACATACAGTCTTCCTCAGAACCATTAAAACACTCGGCATTAGATAAATCATTGACACATGCTAAACTAGTTTTGAAAGTTAATGAAAAGTAAAACATAGCACCACCTCTGGAACAAAAGTCCTGTGAAGAAGCAAGTTGATATAAGAAAAACAAATACTAATAGCATCCACAGGTCTAACACGGCAGTTCTATATGTCTTCAAAAGGTTGTATGTAACAGTCCCAACGTATTCAAAAGACAAAAGTAAAAACAAAAATCTGTAGTATAAAAATGCCTTTAATAACAACGGATAAGCGCTTTCACCATATAGGCTTCATCAGACCTTGAAAAGTCATACAAATGAAACTCATTTAAATAGTATTCATTGCCCAAATTAATGACATCATTTCCTGCTAATCAAATAATTACCAAACTACAACATAAAAAATGCATAAAAATATATAAATATACAATTAAAATAATCCACTGTATACTCAATATAATAACACTTACAATATACAACTAACATTCTCCACAGTACACTAAAATAAAGATGAAAACATTTTCTGAGAGGATGTTAGTAAAAAAGTGTTAAAATATATATTGAGGTATTGTCCCTTATAGCTTCATTCTTATATTAAGTAAAATGGGCTAAAATATACATCCCAAATATTCTAACCCTATAAATAACTATCTAATTTATAATGTTCGAAGTGCATACCAAAAATACCACGTCGAACATTAAAATATATGATGTATAAAATTAACTTAAAAAATAATAATAAATAACTAAATACTAATGCTAAATACTAAATTGCTAGTGTCAGAAGTGTAAGCTGTGGCAGACAGAAATGGAAATAGTCAGGTGGGGAGCATACAGGCTCCACATTGATCTAACTTGGTTAGATCTACAAAAGCGAGTCCATATTTTTCTGATTCTAATTTAAATTTCCCCATTTGCAGTCCTGTTAGGAATATTCAAAATGTAATCAAAGTGCCTATGTTTTGCACTTCTGACACTAGCAATTTAATTAATATTATAGAGAAACATTGGGAGGCATTGCTACTTGATGATACTATTAAGAAATTAGTAGGTGACAAGCCCAAATTTCTTTTTAAGAATAAGAGAAATCTCAAACAAATTCTTTGTCATCCACATTCAGTGGATACGAACATTGGTGATGAATTATTTTATGGGACCAAGCCTTGTCAGAAATGCAATCAATGTGATTTCATTGACATTAGAAACAGCTTTGTCCATCCAGTTTCGCAGTATACTTATTATCATCATACAATAGCTAATTGTCAAATGGAAAATGTTATTTATTTAGCCCGGTGCACTGTTTGCTGTGCATTCTATATAGGGAAGACCAATAGAAAATTTAGGGAAAGAATCAGGGAGCATTTGTATCACATCCGGTTAGGAAGTGTACACAATGCTCTAGCTAGGCTTGTACAAGCTATTGATTCTACCCATCAGTTTAAATTTTCTGCGTTGCAAGTTGTTGTTCCGAATGTTCGAGGGGGTAATATTAGTAATTACACCGAACGTTGTGAAATAAAATGGATAATCAGATATAGAGCTGATAGATTGCCAGGGCTAAATGATAAAGTATCATTGAAGCCCATTTTATATAATAGAAGAATAAAAGTGTTTAAAGAGTCTCAGTGAATATAGTCATTAGTATTTAGTTATTTCTTCTTATTTTTTAAGTTAATTTTATGCATCATAGCTTTTAATGTTCAACGTGGTATTTTTGGTATGCACTTCGAACATTATAAATTAGATAGTTATATAGTTATTAGAATATTTGGGACGCATATTTTAGCCCGTTTTACTTAATATAAGAATGAAGCTATAAGGAACAATACCTCAATATATATTTTAACACTTTTTTACTAACATCCTCTCAGAAAATGTTTTCATCTTTATTTTAGTGTACTGTGGAGAATGTTAGTTGTATATTGTAAGTGTTATTATATTGAGTATACAGTGGATTATTTTAATTGTATATTTATATATTTTTTATGCATTTTTTTATATTGTAGTTTGGTAATTATTTGATTAGCAGGAAATTATGTCATTAATTTGGGCAATGAATACTATTTAAATGAGTTTCATTTATATGACTTTTCAAGGTCTGATGAAGCCTATATGGTGAAAGTGCTTACCGTTGTTGTTATTAAAGGCATTTTTATACTACGGATTTTTGTTTTTGCTTTTGTCTTTTGAATACGTTGGGAATGTTATATACAACCTTTTGAAGACATATAGAACTGCCGTGTTAGACCTGTGGATGCTATTAGTATTAGATTTGAAAGTTGCTGAGTTATCGCAATTAAATTGACCAAGCAACCCAACATTTGTATGCACATTGTTAGGACTAATATTAACTTCATTCATTCCTTCAGTAGGAAAAACATCATTCTTATCAATGCTATGCACTGCTGCATTATCATGAGCATCAATATTTCTAGTGGCAAAAACATTATTTACATTACTACTAGATTTATCAGATGTCAAAACGGAGTCATTATCTCCCAACAGTCCAATTGCTTTCTCAATAGAAGGCGAGGACATCACTCGTTCATTGTCACCATTAGCAGAAGTAGCGTTATTACTAGTGCTAAAATTACCTTTATTCAAATCACTAAAAGCACTATCAGTTTACGAAACATTTATTTAGCAAAGTGTAGTTTATGTAGTGCATTTTATATAGGCAAGACTAATCGCATGTTAAAAGAAAGAATTTTAGAACATCTCAATGACATACGTAACAGCAAATGCACTAGCTAAGCGTGTAATTAATTATGATACACAGCATAATTTCAAAGTTTTAGTTTTGCAGAAAATGAATGTCAGTTTGCGTGAAGGGGACATTAAAAATGAGACAGAATATGTTGAATTAAGATGGATTGTGGATTTCAAGGCATATTTTCCACCTGGCCTCAATGGCGCTGTGTCTTTAAAACCTCTTTTGAAGAGAAGAGGTTTATCACATTAATTAATTAATTAATTAATTAATTAATTAATTAATTAATTTTTTATGATGTATTCCTAAGCCTTGTTTTTATTAGTCAGTGCTTGTATTTAAATCCAGGATTTTTATCAGTTTGTATAGGTCTGAAGTAGAGGGTTACCTTGAGAGCGCTTACCTTTTTGTTATTTTTATATGTATTAAAGTGTTTTTATTTCCAGCCAAAGTGCCTTTTTCTATTTATACAAGTGTAGCAAACTAGTTAGGTAGGGGTTCTAATCTTGATCCTGCCAACTGTGATGATGTGTGTGTTTCCCTGACAGAGTGTGTGTCTCCATTGACACCTGCTATTGTGGACATTCAAATGTACTAAACTTCTCTTACCCCTTCTTTAGCACTGTTGCTGATGTCACTCACCTTCAAAGATACTTTTGACAACTCTCCAATGTGTAAGCTCTGTGGCGCATGCAATAACTGCATAACACTGTAATAGCAATACATAGTCAGGTAGGGGTTTGAAACTCAGTAGTGGTAAGTGATTGTACGTGCGTCATTAGTATCCTGTGTGGGTGGTGGGGTGAGTGTGTACTGACAGGATCCACTGCAGTGTGGGTTTTTCTACATCATTATATTGAGGACCAATATGTCCCATTGTCCACATTACAAGACCAACAGTTTTCAAACACTGTAGAGGTTGTTGTAGACAATCCTCAGCCATAAATGTGTATAGCCATGTGCAATTACTATGTGACAGTATGGAGTAGTAAACAATATAGGCAACTGTTATAATACCCAGATACTACTCTCCACCCATGGATCATACACAAACACACTTGGCTCTTGCTCTCTTACACCCTTCCTTTCTTTGTCTCTGTCTCTCTCTCTCTCCCCCTCTCCCTCTCTTGTGGATGTGGAAAAGTACATCTGTTTTGCATAGGCAGCAGCTTGAGTTTTGTAAGGAATGCTCATGATCAGCTGATGGCCTGTGCACCAATTGCAATCCCCCACTTGTTAATTGCATGTGGAACAGCTGTGGTATCATTCCTATAGCCAATTGCATGGAAACACTTGTATTACTAAGCACTTCATGTGGGTGTTTGCCCTTTTCCTTTACTGTGAGCAGGACTTAATGTGGATGTTTGACAAACAGCATCACAGAGTGTAGTTGGAAATACCTCTTACAACATACACTGTGGAGACAGGCCAACAAACAGGAGGGGTGAGTTCTAGACATGGGGAACAAAATGTAAGTATTGCTGTTCTACATTTGAAGTAATGTTGGTTTAATAGGATTTGTGTGGATATGACTGTTCTACATGATTTAAAGTCTGGCATGGCAGTGTTATGTGGTTGAGGAAACTCTCACCTGTAGGGCTATCTGCAGACTGTCTAGAATTTGGAGTCATACATGTGTTGTGTTACTCACACATTTCCTATCTTTAGATATGCAGTAGTATACTCTGATGATTGCAGTCAATACATGGTGACATCCATGTGAGTTACTGACTTCATATCCCTCAGAAGAGATATGTCACAACAAACTCTGTTACACCAGGAAAATTCTCAGATTATCACAGCAATATGTAAATATTGGCACTGTGTTTGTGCCTCAGTCCCCCCAGGTCTGTCATCCTTTGTCCATATGTCATGCAGTAAGAGGTACATATATACAGTACATCATTATTTACTGACATCATACCTGGTAACAAGCCACTGAGATATCGGAGTGCTACACATGTTATGTATAGTAAGCCTCATATTTGAGGACAAAACCTGGACATTCTGCTGTAGTGTGTACAGTAGTGAGGTCTGTGTACTTATGGTGATTGTTGACAGAGTGTGTATCGTGAATATGTTACTTGGCCTGTGTACAGACTGTGGTAGATGTTATTGTCCTTGGTCCTGTTTTATCTGATGTTGCATGCTGCTCCAGTTTATGGTACCCTATCGAAGTACATGTTTGTAGGGCTAGACTGTCACATCCCATACCACAGTCAGGCATCAGACTACACTGTGTATTGGCCCAGTATACATAGAGTTACTGTGTGAGAGGCTCATATGCGGGTGGTGTTGTTCACACAGTATATAAACTGTAATAATACTTAGGCTTACCATAATGTGACAGTGACTGTGTTCGGACTGGTTGTGGGTATACACTTTCACACTGGTGTCTGTTACTCCATGCTGTTACATGCCTGTAGTGCCTGCTATATTTGCAAGTACATGTGTATTCCCCCATAGGAAACTTCGGTCAGTGTTGTGGCTGTCTTCCTGTAGTTTGCACAGTGCTGTCTGACATGCCTAGCAACTCAGTGTATTTACCTAGTTTGATGTTATGTCCATATATTTGTCAGATGAACTGTTGCCTCACCACCATAACTGGTGTATATCCAAAAAAGCAGTTGGATGGTGTAAAGATGTATGTTACTAAGTAATGTGAAGTATGTGGGCTTGGGAACTCTGCTCTTCCGGTTAATATGTGTTAGGACAGACAGGAGTGTGTGAATGCATCAACTGTGTGAGCTTATCTATTCCAGTATTTTTATGATATCTCCATTTACATGGCTGTAAACATCCACTTTATCAGGCTTGGTCCACACATTTTGCACTAAGGAGTTCTGTGTATACCTCTGCACTGACCAGATTGTGTCAGACTGTCCACATTTATTGGTCATATCTATGCTGTATTCCACAGGATCATTACTGTGATTTGTGTGGAACTTCACTATGAGGATCTTATGATATCTGCCAGTAACTGATGGCGTCCATGTCAGTATCAGAAGTGACTTTCCACACATGTCTGTTAACACAACACCTGTTACTGTAGCAACATTGCACATTCATACCTGCAATACTTAATGACATCCCCTTGCACTAAGAGGTTGTGACTATTGGCGCTGAGGTATGACTCCAATACAAGGTTATGGTCATATGTTATATACGTACATATACATTAAATACATACATATATATATATATATATATATATATATATATATATATATACACACACATACACACACACATATATATATATATATATATATATATATATATATATATATATATACACACACATATACACATACATTATATCTATATATCTATCTATCTATATACATATATATATATATATATATATATATATATATATATATATATATATATATATGTATATATAGATTCACTTTAGAAGCTCGAAATACCGAAATATCAAAATTCAGTATTTTGAGGCCATAAAGTGGAATCCTGAGAAGAGCGAAAGCTCAGAAGCGCGAAATTTAAAACCTCGAATACTGGCTGTTTTGAATTTCGCACTTCTGAGGTTTTGCTGTGGTTATGGATTCAGGTAAGTGCATGTGTGCTAAGGTTTTTGGGTAGGGGCTGTGGTGTGTGTCAGTGTGTTTTGTTGCTGTGATGTGTGTGTGCGAGGAGAATGTAGCTTGTGTGGTGGTGTTTTATGTGTGTTTGTGTGTAGTGCGACCTTGGAGTGAGAATATTTAAGCAAGGGGGTGTGGGGGATGCATGTAGTAGAGAGCTTGTGTTTGTGTGTGGGGAGGATGGTATGTGTGTGTGCAGTTTTGTCATTTCAAAAATTCGACTTTATAGCTTCGAAATATTGAATTTCGGTATTTCAGTATTTCGAGGATATAAAGTGAATCCATATACATATATATATATATATATATATATATATGAATGTATATATATATATATATATATATATATATATATATATATATATATGAATGTATATATATATATATATATATATATATAAATTAATGTACATATATATATAAATATGTATATAAATATATATGTGTATGTACATGTATGTATATATATATATATATATCTCAATATCCTTGTTATGCATACACATGACTGTTGTATATACCTTCCCAGATGTATCACACCATATTTATCTGATATGTGTATATTTAGATATAACAACATACTTGATTCAACACTAATATCACTAACATGTACTACACAATTGTAGAAGTCAAAGCAGTTCTTCAATACTATTCAGTATGTGTAATGACAGATATATTGGAAAAAACAACAACCATCTTCACAGTTGCGATGGCTTAGTGGTCAACTGCTGTTACTATAGTGTACAGGGTCCTGGGTTCAAGACCCGCAAGCGCTGTTTATTTTGTTGCTAGGCAGAACAAGGGCTGTTGGATACAGAGTGGTTAAGGCAGTTTTGAGCAGCTTTAAGTATGTTTGTGCGGGTTTGCCCGACAGTAAGCGGTGCTAACGTACAGTTAAATGAATAGGTGCTTACACCATGTAGGTTTCGCTTACCCGTGCGCAAATCAGCTTAGCATTTGCATTTAAGCAATGGTTACACCTGTTAAGCATAGCTTAGCCTTCTTAACCAGTGATCACATTCCAGTCTGATAAAATAGCAGGGTAATGACATCTTTAATAAGTGTATTTAATTCCATAACATACTTCTATGTGCTGTCATTACAGTAGTAAGGGGTGTGAGTATACTCCTGGGACACCTGAGTATGTATGGCTAGTACAACAATCTTTTCCTTTTGTATGTGTTTCATACATGGGTAGTATCCCAGGTTATATGCAGTCACACTTGCATGTATTGTATCATTACGTTACTACTGTTAACAGTGCTTTCCCAAGTAAAAGTAGATTGCAGATTGTAGTACTGGAACCATACACCCCTGTATGCAAAGCTGGACTCTGAATACTGACTATCATGTTGTTGGTGTTTGAGGTGTGTGTTATGAAGTACTTGCTACTGGATATTGATCTGATATGTGGATATTAACTGTAAACTACTATGTGTATAGGACATGTCATTGAGGCCTGCTGTCATGTAGTAATGGCATACCTGTCAGTGTCAGATGTCTGTCTGTCAAAACATTAATCCTAATGCATAACCTTTTATCTAGCTGATTTCTGTCTGTCCTCTGTACAGATGTGCAGATGTCAGGTATCCATCTGGTCTGCTCACAGGCAATCGATGCTTGACTGACACTGACATGTCTGCCCAGCTGTGTTTTGAATGCCACAGATAGGAAACTCTACCCTGTAAGCACCACATGCCATGGATACCTCAACTAGACTACCACAGTCAACAGAACATGCTTGGGTATAGGTCTCCAACCCAGACACTGGCCATGTTATGCAATATATGTTGCATACATGTCAGTTGGAGCACCACACTGGCCCTCTGCAAGAGACAACCAGATGACTGAATGTTGCATTTAACTGTTACCCTGATGATCACTCATGTGGCATCAGTTGATAGTTGACCTTCTGACAAATGTCAGGTGGCATGATACCTCTGTACCCACATCCCCTATTCTTCTCATCTCTCCATGAACAGTATCCTAGTACACACCTAGGAACACCTGCACCTATGGACCCCAGTACTGACAAATGTGTGAGTGTGCATTGCTGAGAATAACATTGTTGTGTTTTTGTAAACCTGCAGTTGATAATACCCTTAGGACCTTCTCACATACTGCACGCCCCATTGCCATTGTTAGAAATGGCTGCTGCTGTAATGCACATTAAATGTACCTTGTCATACTCTTCACCCTATGGGCTACCTGGGGCTTGCAGTATCAGCACAACACTGTTGTACAAATGGCTAGATACGCATGGGTTACCTTCTGAGTTCTAGCAAGTATGTGTATGTGTGCAAGTGAGTATATTTGTAGGATACAGCATTCTGAGGCCGTATTCTCCAAATACACTACACCTGGCCATACATTATAAGGCCTAATTATGTTGCTGACATTAGGAGAGCCATGACAAACCATCACCCTACTATCTGTGTGGCAAGTGCAATAAATGCATATCCCTGTAGTTGCACTGATGAGATAGACAAGGGGTTGTATTGCAGTCCTGGTCAATGTGTGATTGTGGGTATGTTAGAGTATTATCATGGGTTTCAGTGAGTAAAATATCCAATGTGGGGTGTGGGTGCTGGGTATTCTGTCTTTACACCATGGTACCCCCAGTACATGTCTCAAGGTTCACTGTATGAGGACCACTGTCACCATCAACCATACAGGTATCTGAGTACACTGTCTAGCCCAATGATGTATGTGGTGTTTGCAAATTATCTGTACCAGAATGAACTCACTGACAAGGTTCATAGATTAGTACTAGGCTAATTGCCCTTGCGAGCCATTTTAAGCCTAGCCAGTTATCCCTTGTGAGACTCCAACCCTGCACATTGTGTTTGTAAGGCAAACACCTTAACCATTAGGCCACTCTCCCAACCCTTTCAGTATTTCGAGCTTCTAAAGGTAGTTAGCATTGATAAACCCAGGTCTCTCAGATGTGTCTGTGACTGTTATGTGTTTGTCAATGTGTATATGACAGTATGGCATACTATGTATTTTCCATTAACACCCAATACATCCCCTGTTACCATACTGTACAAGGCTTGGTGATGTTTCTCACTTAACAAGAGACTCGGGACACACCTGATCCTATAAACTGTGTGGTGTGTGCAATTAAGGCCAAACACGTTAGTAGTAATAAGTACCTTGGTAGGGGTTCTACTCTCAGTGTTGCCAAGTAAGTGTGTGTGTATGTGAAGGGATCTACTTCAGTTTGCAGAATATACATGTCCCAGAAGGTCATATGTCCGAGAACTGACTGGCAAATGCTAACATTTCAAAGGAATCCTGTCATGAAAATTCATTCTATCAAAACTAGTAACAGATGTGTAAATGCCCTCTTCCCCACTGTATAGCTGTAAAGCGATACTGGAATTGGTATATATAGTTGGTTGTTGATGTGCACACAGCCACCCTCATTGGGGTTATTGTTGTGTGTATCCTCACACTTAGTCTGCTGTAATACTGTACAGTGTATGTTAACAAGTTAGGTAGTCGTCACTCACATTAGGTGCGGCTCTACACCACCCCACACCCTCCAAAGTGTAGGGCTGTGCCACCCACACCAGCACACCTATGTTTACCAACACCGGGATTGCACTGCATTTGGGAAGGAGACATACACCCTGCCAGTACCATCGCTGATGACATTAAAGTAGCATCTGATTATTTACTGATGTGATGTTTTGCCTATTTTGTCTTTGTGGAATTACATAGGCTAAAATGGGTTCACTGCAAAATTAAGTGCATCCATGTGTACAGTATTCTCTGTGCATTGCATCAACACCAAAGCCTCTGTGTGTGTGTGTGTGTGTGTGTGTGTGTGTGTGTGTGTGTGTGTGTGTGTTATACACAAACATGTGGTGTGTGCCACCCAGTACACTTACCATTGTCCTCTGTAGAAGGGCTGCTGGCATCAGCCACCATGCACTCACCTGTATATACCCCTCAGACCTATCAGCCATGTGGCAAATGCATTAAGTCTTATACAGACCTGTTACTTGTGTTCAGTTGTACCCAGGATATGACGCAGTCAGTGTGTCACCACAGTGCCATACCCCTTGTAGGAAACAACAGCAGACCAACATCCTGCTGACACATAGACACCTACAACACAAACTGAATACATTATGGAGACCACTATCAGTCAGTGTTAATAACAGCTATAATGCATCATGGCTGAACAGCTACACATCCTGACATGTAAGCATTAAACTTTCCTGCTGAAAACATGTTACACAGCATTGCATTGCTGCACCTTAGTACATTCACCCTGTGCATCAGAACCATATTAGCCTGTCCCTGCATCGATGGTATGGATGACAGAGATGTGGCACAGGTATCATCATATGCACTGGGTGTGTTGTGGGTTTGCCAGAGACCTAGGCTGAGCCATTTGTTTGATGTCATGTGTGTGTGTTAGGGGGTTTCGTTATTAATTGGGCTGTACAGGTGTGGTGTGTGTAGGTATAGAGGTGCCCTAGCTGTGTTGGTAATGTGTGTGTGTGTGTGTGTGTGTGTGTGTGTGTGTGTGTGTGTGTGTGTGTGTGTGTGTGTGTGTGTGTGTGTGCGCATGCATGTATGCACACAGTTCGGCCATGTGGCTGCCCTATACAGGGGTTTGTTGGACAGCTGCAGATCATACATGGCAGAGTGTGCAGTTTAACGTCTCCGGTCATGGAAACGAAAACTGTACCTGCTAGGGGTTCAACGGGCACTATCAGGTACAAGGCCAGATATGCTACTCTCCCCTGATGATGACACATGTCCGCTGGATCGGGGTCCCTGTTGGGACCGGCCAGGGCCATGTGCATGTGGCCTGCTTTATTTTGTTTTGGACAGCACTCCCCCCTTGCAGTGCTGGTGCTAGTATTGCCAATACGGGAGTGGCTCTGACTTGTTGCACGTCCACATAGACCTCCACCTGTTGCTGTTGCTGACCTACTTCCACGTCGCTGTCGCCCTACTCCCACCTTATGCTCTAACATGGACATTGCACTGTCTGGGATTCCCACCATCTCACCCAACTCTCTATCCAGGACCTTTGCAAAATAACAGTGGGCACCTACAAGATCAGAGATGTTGTCAATAACAGCAGAATGAGTAGCCCTCTGGAGCCTCAGACTCTGTCTGGTATAACGTTCCATATGTGCCTATGCCTCCATGATGGCCCAAAACATGCATCTGGTGACACCTACTGTGGCACAATTCTGCCAGAAGCATGATGGCCAGCAGCCCTCCTTTGAGCACCCCTCTACATCTGTCTGTGTGGTACCTTGCCAGTCATCCGGCTATGGTTGCTGTGTACAGACACACTTGCCACAGTCTCCACACTGTCCTGTCCCATGCCACCACCCACCAACTGTCCCTCATCTATGGCCACTGGTGATGGGGTATGTATAGGCAATGCAGTTGTGTGGTGGGATGGAGTGGATAACAGTGAGATGTCAACCGATGGCACAGCTTCAGCCCCTGACAACCCCACCTGTGCTTCACCATACCTATCATCATTGTCAGAGTCTGTATAGACACTAACATCAGTTTGTATGCAGGAGGGACCCTGACCCACCTCGCCACCTGTGAGGAGAAAACAGAAAACTTACTTTAAGACCTGTACGTCATTGCTTACCTCTACACATACATGTGTGCACACACACACACACACACACACACACACACACACACACACACACACACACACACACACACACACTTACAGGTGAGGTGGCACAAAAATATTACACAGACCTCTCATTACCCAAATTGTTAGCATGCATGACATATGGCACTCAACAGCATGCACTGCAACTATACTCAGTCCCTGTTACCAACATTATACATCTCTGTGATGGATGAGTTGTGTTAGTAGGTGATGCCCCTTCACCTGGAAGACACTGCACCCATGTACACAGTATTGCTGTACACCTGTTCAGCACCCTGCTATGTACTGTGCACCATACCTCACAAGTGTACACACCATTGCTGAATGTGTATATGTGTGGCAGTTATGTTTGCTCTGTTGCTCACAGCCCCTCTGTGTTTGTCTGACACATACCTGGGTTGATATGAGGACAGATGTCAATAGTGAATGCCTGACGTATGATTTGCAGATCTCATCATCAGCAGTGCATGTATGAGCAATAAAATCCAATTCTACTGACAGTCTATAAAGCTTATTGTGGCTTTGAGGAGTGTACACACACTTATTGACATGTCACCCTCTTCCCTGATATGCAACGGGGCCACAATTCTGCATATGTTAACATTGCACACTCCTGATATGTGTCAAATGACCTGTGCAATCAAATGCAGTATCAAACAAATGTGTTAGTTGTGCAAATGTTGACTGGGATGCATACAATATGTGGGTTGCATAAGTGTGCACACCCTTAACACGATAGTTTGTTGCAGCACCTGTTAAGTGAACTACAGCAGTCACTATTCCTGGAAGGTGTATACTAGCATGGTCCATCTTCACTTGCCATTATTTGGTCACTCCATGCTACAAATGTCCCCCACCTCTGCCAGATTGCAAGGTTTGCACATGTGCACAGCTCTTGGAGGTCACACAGTGACTTCACTAGTGCTGTGGAGTCAGGGTTATGTCTTGCACTATGCATGACCTTCACTGTGGTCAGATACAGCCATTCTTAGTGAGCTTTGGATGTATGCTTCAGTTCACTGTTGTGTTTCAGGATGACACCCCTCCCCATCCTCAGCCTTTTTGCAGATGCTTGACAACTTTGGGCCACACATGAGTGTCATTTTCAGTGTCCTAAATTCAGAACAGCATGTCTACTGGCCTAGTTCCTGCTAATGAATAGCAAACCTATAGGTGTACACTGGCACCAGCAAGGTACAGATTGGGATGGCAGGCCTGAGGTAGAGTGAGGTGTTGCTTGTGCAGCACATGTATATTAATACTTTCTGTAGGTTTCAGCCTTGTTCTCGGTACACCATTACACATTGCAACACATGCCTTTTGGAGACTTGATGTTATGCATACGCTACCTGTAGAGAGCCCTGGATGATGTCTCCTGTGGAACAACTCTTCCATCTGACTACCTAACCCATAGGCCCCACTTTGAGTCCAGGCAATTGTCGACACAGGTACTGGGCAGTCAGTACTTGCTAGACATTCCTGCAACTCCCCAGTGTTGCTGCGTGTGTCTGGGCAGCCTATGTGACCAGTTTGCAACATATGTTGTCATCTGTCTTGGATGGGCATCTGTTTATTTTCTACACTAATGGTGTCCCATAGTTCACAGTCACATACATGCTTGTCTGCACTGTTTGCCATGGTACATGCAATGGCAAGGTAGGACTACTTCTCCCACTCCTGACTGCTACGTTTTGGATATGGGATCCATTCCATGGTTGGTAAGATGTGTGCAAGCCATGGCTGCCTCTGTTGCAAGTAAGTGGGCAAATGTCATGGACATACTTCTTGGATAGCAGACCATTACTTGGTGTGACATTGAAGACCCCGTACTTGATGGAAGGTGCATACTCAAGACGAGTGAATGCTGCAGTACCTCAAAAGCTGCTTCCACAATATGTTATTTGGAGTGTGTGCACACATATGCTTTCATTGTTTCTTAAGTTATGTGTTCCCCATATTTGTTGTCCTAACATAGGATTCCATCTTACACATTCATTACTCATGTTAGGATTACATTACAGGTTCTAGAAGTTTTGGAATGTGGTATTGTGATGTGCCGTTATGTAGATCTGTAACATTTGCCATTGTAATACTGGTATATACACTCACTGTTGTAGCCACTGTATAAGGGTAATGTTTCGGGCATGTCCCTACTGTAGGCCATGTGTTCCACCATTATGTTCATCTCTGTCCACACATCTTGCACTGACAGGCTGGTAGTTATACTGCAGGACTCTTACATACCCTTCAGATATGCCACCATGGTCACCACTATGATGCAGTGCAGTTAACAGCAACAATAAGTGAACGTGTACAGCATGCATTATGGGTAGGTGTGTTAAATGTGTGCATGGCAAATGCCATGGCCATAAAATCGTCAGTGTATTGGCAAACCTGAACAAAAGACATCCATACTCACCAGCTACAGGCTGCTGCCCCAGTGGTACACCAGAGGGACCTAGATAGTTGTGTGAGAGATGTGATGTCAGTAGCCACACCTATGGCATTGGTACAGGGTGGGAGCAGCATTTCAGTACATCAACAGTACAAACCCACAATACTACATGTTATGAACATCTGTTCATTACTACACTGCAGCGACTGACTATGTTATCTGACATATGCATAAAGATACTTTACAGATGGGGATGGATAAGTAACAGTGGTCTACTAATGTGCCCTGGGGCCTTACCTGCACACTCCCAATCCATTGTGTGGGTAGCGCCCACCTCCATAATGCTATCTTCTGGTTCTTGACTTTGTTGGTGGGCGGGTGCCCCAAGGTTGCCGAGGAGCGCCTCCACATGTGTCCCCTGAGGGCTGGATGGCATGACCACCACCTGTGGCTAGCTGGTCCCTCCTAACTGCAGCAGCACGCTGACAGACATGGTGGACGAGGTCACTGCAACAATGTCGCACCTGCTTATAACTGCTGTTATGCAGGCCAACATTGTTTACCCTGTGGTCTAGCTCATTCCACAGGGCAGTCCTCTCCTGCATATCATGGGCCATACACCCAAAGTGGGTGCCATGGTGATGCACCAGAAAGTTGATCAGAATGTTGTTCTCTTGTGGGATGAATGCAGCAGTCACTTTCTTGGCATGGTACCTGCAAGACATAAACAGGTAAAAAGGTCTGAGGACCTCATACTGCAAGGATATCATAGTTGTTAATTGACATCTATCCCCCCCCCCACCATAACTGCATAACTAATCTGTACCCACACATCAGTGCGTACGTTTACACCAATCCTTCTATTGGGACATATATCCTATTGTGCAACAAATACTGAAAAGTGTTGCTATTCATGTTCCATGTTGAAACACTATCATTGGTGGTCTGTTGCTAACAATGTAAGCTATATGCCATTGTAATGGCCACTGTGCTTCCATATATGCATGTGTTCTGTTTGCTATGCAACGGTTCCAAATCTGGTGTTTTGGGTTACTGGGAATATGAATGCATGCTGTTATAACTAATCCTGGATTGTGTTCACTATTACTACCCAAATAGGTTCTAAAACTGCAACACAATAGCATGTTTGGGAAGGCTGTTCCCAGCAGAACCAGCTCTCCCACCTCATCTGGCCATGGCACCAGGCCACAGCACGTCTGGGACCTCGACATCTGCTGATCCTGCACTTCCTTCAGATGGAACCACCTCAGAGGATGGGGCCGCACCCCCCCCCCCACTGGTTGCGCAGACAGACAGTTTCCTGTAATCTGAAGTCAGGTCCAGGGTCTGGTGGATAGGGAGCTCTGCTGAGAATTGTGGGATCTACTACACCACCTTGAGGCCCACTTGACACACATAGAGGTTCAGCGTGCCCCTCCTGCACAGCCACCTTCAGGGCCGTGAAGGTGCAGTGGTGACTGCCCACGGGTGGGGACCTCGGTCGCACTGTTTCCATTTGGTGGCTCATGGGCTTCAAATTTCCAAACACCCCTCCCTGTCCAAGGTGTTTACCCACCACATGTGGCATATACCACCCCTGTAATGCTGTCTTGTCTAACATGTCTGTCTTTCGAACCAACCTACCTCCCCATATATGCCTACTATCCTTCCCACACATCCCACTCTCACCTTAACAAAAAAAGGGCAATCTGTTACCATATACATAGACATATATATATATACATATATATATATATATATATATATATATATATATATACATATATATATATATATATATATATATATATATATATATATACATATATATACATATATATATATATATATACATATATATATATATATATATATATATATACATATATATATATCTGTTACCAACACAAATGTCACACCATATACGAGTGTCCGTTTCGCACCCACTTACAACTGCTTACGGGTGCCTTAATTACTCTGTATTTAACAGCCCTGTGCTGGCCAGCAAATATATATATATATATATATATATATATATATATATATATGAGAAAAAATCACAGGTAGTCCCAAACACTCGACAATATAAAAAACAGCAAAAAAAAAGTTCGAGAACCCCAAAGAAAATCACT
This sequence comes from Protopterus annectens, assembly GCF_019279795.1. NCBI lineage: Eukaryota > Metazoa > Chordata > Ceratodontiformes > Protopteridae > Protopterus > Protopterus annectens. The sequence goes on from NC_056748.1 coordinate 605,444,614, forward strand.
GTGCACTGGAAATCCTTTGTCAATCGCTTTAATGGTTAAAAATTATTTAAAAAGGCTAAAAATACTTCAAGTTAAGCGCTTTCATCTAACATGTAGACTTCATCAGAACAACTGTTAAATCCATTCACCAATCTTTTATACTAGATTCATTTAAAAATTGCATATCATTAACCAATTAGTTGGTCCAATACTATTTAAAGTGCCAGTGCTCACTGTTCAAACAATGCCATACTAAATAAAGTCTAAAATACAAATACACTTAATATCTTCATAAAAAGAATAAATAATATAAATATTAATTGTAAATTAATGAGTCAGTCATATGACCAAATGTGTAGTAAAATATCATGAAATGTTCCAGTTACATGTTGTTTTCCAATATTGGCTTTATAGAAATTGAATCATTCAGCCCAGGATAAACAGAAGAATTTAATTTTATCTGCCATCTGGTCTCTTTCTCTCCTAATACATGTTTAACACTTCCCCCTCTAGGATTTACCTTTACACATTCAAGTATACCAAAATTGAATGTGTTACATTTCCTATTCCCTTCAAGATGTCTCCATAGTGCATTCTTAGTGTCCTGCTTCTTGATTTTATAGCAGTGCTCATATATTCTATTTCGGAGACATCTATCCGTCTTTCCCACATAGAAACACGGACAGTTGTTACATTTCGCCATGTACACCACATGTCTAGTCCTACAATTCCCTTTCCGGAACCATACAGTAGTGTTATTAATATCTTCCAGGGTTACAGATGGACTACTGCTAATTAAATAACATTGATTACAGTTCCCACACTTAGTGGTGCCTGTCCCCTTTATTACTTTCTGTTCTGTAATTTTTCTTTCTAATTCCACTTTAAGGTTGATTCCTGTTTTTGAAACAAAATGTTGTTTATTTCCCACTATTTTAAACACATTATTGTCAGTTTTCAGTATATTCCAGTTACTAAATATAATTCTAGTTATATCCTGTGTCTCAGGAGCATATTGTAAAATACAAGCTTTCATATATCCA